>NC_142804.1:10184718-10280230 GCF_049724085.1 Artemia sp. Qi Xiang Cuo
AGGATACTCACTCTCTTTGAAAAGGTGTAGAGGCGTACGCAAATAGTATAGGAATTCCTAGGGGCGTACGCAATATGGAATGTACTAGTCTACTGTAACTCTTGATATCAAAATTTGTTTTTAGAGTTTCGGGTACTATTGAGTCGAGTGGATCCTTACTTACAGTTCGTTACCACGAACTGTTTGACTTACCAATTTCTCTGCGCAGGTAAGCTTATGAATTTCACCTTATTTTACAATAAAATAGTTCTCCCATCAGAGGGGATCTTTTGTCCCGTCAGAATCCATACTTTTTGCTTACTATTATAAATCCATTCCTCTAAATCCGTGATTCTCAAAGTGGGGCACAGAACCCACCATTGAGGCATGGCAATATTTTGATAGGTTATGGACAGGACGTGCGCCCTTCAACGGACTATTTAGCTGACTCTAGAGTCTTAATTAAAAAAAAAATTTATGTGATTGACGATACATTCATATGCGTTTAAAGAGCAAAAATCATATATGATAGTATTGCAATGACGTCACGCCTTGTATAAAAGGTGTTGCACAGTGACAGACATTTTCATTAGTATAAAATCAAACAGTTCGTGGTAACGAACTGTAAGTAAGGAGCGACCCGGCTCAATCGTAACCGAAACTCTAAAAAACGCAATTTTTATACCAATAGATACATCAAAAGAATCGGGTTTTAACGCCAATTTCAAATATATAAGTTTCATCAAGTTTAGTCTTACCCATCAAAAGTTACGCGCCTGAGACAATTTGGCTGGTTTTCGAAAAAAGGGGGAAAGACCCCCTAAAAGTTATAGAACCTTAATGAAAATCACACCATCATATTCAGCGTATAAGAGACCCTACTGCAGAAGTTTCAAGCACCTATCTACAAAAATGTGGAATTTTGCATTTTTTGCCAGAAGAAAGATCACAGATGCGTGTTTTTTTGTTTTTTTTTCCCCAGGGGTGATCGTATCGACCCAGTGGTCCTAGAATATCCTAGGAGGGCTCATTGGAATAAAAATTAAAAGTTCTAGTGCCCTTTTTAAGTGACCAAAAAAAAATGGAGTGTAACTAGGCCCACTCCCACGCTCATTTTTTTCCCAAAGTCACCCGATCAAAATTTTGAGATAGCCATTTTTTCAGCATGGTCGAAAATATGATAACTATGTGTTTTAGGATGACTTAGTCCCCCGAAGTCCCCGGGGGGAGGGCTGAAAGTTATGAACTTTACCCAATGTTAACATATAGTATTGGTTATTGGGAAGCATACAGACGTTTTCAGGGGGGATCTTTTCTGGTAGGTGGGGGGGGGGGTCGGGGGTTATATGAGAGGATCTTTCCATGAAGGAAGTTTTCATGGGGGAAGGGAAATCGCTATGAAGGGGGCGCCGGATTTTCCATCATTATTAAAGAAAAAGATCAGAAATTAAATAAATACAAAAAGTTTTTCATCTGAAAGTAAGGAGGAACATCAAAACTTAAAACGAACAGAAAATATTACGTGTATGATTGGGTTCGCCCCCTAGTCAACACCTCGCTCTTTAAGCCAAAGATTTTTCATAAGAAAAGACTTTCATAAGAGCTATTTATTCTAATTAACGGCCTTTGTGATTAAGGGGTCATTTTTAAAGAATTGGAACAAAATTCAAACTTTAGCTTAAAGAGCAAGGTATTGACTAGGGAGCAAACCCCCTAATATACATATTAAAAATTTAAGGATATAGAAGTTCGTTACGTAAGTTAATTCGTAAGTTACGCATATTTATTACTAATAAAAACGTTCGTAAATAAAATTAAACAAGTTTCGAGAAAGCTATTTAACCAAATAAAAGTAAAATTAATATGAAAATTTTGCTTTAATTATTCATGTACGGTGATCCAATATCAAAACCTGCATTAATTCAAAAACGTTCAAAAATTAAATATAAGAAAACTATTTTTTTTTAACTGAAAGTAAGGAACGACGTTAAAACTTAAAACGAACAGAAATTATTCCGTTTATGAAAGGGCCTGTCCCCTCCTTAACGCCTCGCTCTTTACGCTAAGGTTTGACTTTAAAAACTTGTTTTTTTTTATTTAATATACCTAGAGGCCGACGCGAAAAAAAGATACCAAGTTAATAGCCTTTGACGCTTCCTTCAGACGAATATACGTAAAATTTTGAGTAGCAAAATTTGAATGTCACAAGGTGGTGCTAGGGTTTAAGCTTTTTAAGGTGGGGTATGGCCCAAAATCGGTTGGGAACCACTGCTTTAGATGAAGGAAGTCACAAGGGATCCTGCATCCCGTCTATGGTGATGTGAGGGATGTCTTAAAAAAAGTCTAGGATTTTGGGGCATAAAAATGTGTCTGTAGACACATTTTTATGCCCCTCTCTTATGGAAATAGGGGGATCGAGCCACCCCTCTTTCCATACAGATTCAAGAACTCCTTACGCCCATAGCGTTTGATTTGCAGCTATGCAGAACCGTGTAACGCTAAATATTACTGCATAAGCAGATGATAATAACCGTTAGAATTTGTATTGACTGTATAACATGGTTGCAGCAGTAGATGCAAACTAGCATAAGTATTTTTCAAGTAGCACTACATTTTCTTTTTGCAATTAAAGGATACTGTCTAGCGACAAATATTTCACAAGTAATATTGCGGTGAATTTAGTTACTTGTTAATCAGGTTCAGCTGAGTGATCATTCTTAATTAAGAAAATTTTTTTGCGTATCTCTAAAAAGGATTTAACTAAGAGATTATATCAATTTGAAATAAAGATCGCCATTGAAATTGCTATTGCCATCAATTGAATTGCTATTGCCAAAAAAAAATAACCAGAAGGTTTTCAGTTCCTCACCATGAACGACTGGGGAGATCATGTTTTGCATGGGTACCTACATGTTTTGCATGTTTTGCACCGGGTCCTCGTCCTCATGGTCTAGAAATATAACATGTTTAGCTTATTTGCGGATGCAACCCATCAGGTTTTATTTCACCTATTTCGACTAATCAAACTGTTTAGCTGCTTGGCATGACTCATAAGTTTCAGTTTAATATAAAAGTGTCACATTTGCGTTTAATTCGTTAATAGTTTCAGCCAATCCTTCATGGTAAAATACACTTTAAGAGACGTACATTACTGCTACGTCTAAGCTTTGGTTCTTTTACGACGTAAGAGAAAAGGTGCATAAAATATATCCCAAAGAGGGATGAAGCCTTCCCAAAGTAATATCCTGCGTATGCCTAATCATAGTTTTCAGATTTTTAATTTCTAAAAGGTTACTGATTATTCAGATCGCCATTGAAATTGCTATTGCCAAAAAAAAATAACCAGAAGGTTTTCAGTTCCTCACCATGAACGACCGGGGAGATCATGTTTTGCATGGGTACCTACATGTTTTGCACCGGATCCTCGTCCTCATGGTCTAGAAACCTAACATGTTTAGCTTATTTGCGGTTGCAATCCACCAGGTTTTATTTCACCTATTTCGACTAATCAAACTGTTTAGCTACTTGGCATGACTCATAAGTTTCAATTTAATATAAAAGTGTCACATTTGCGTTTAATTCGTCAATAGTTTCAGCCAATCCTTCATGGTAAAATACACTTTAAGAGACGTACATTACTGCTACGTCTAAGCTTTGGTTCTTTTACGACGTGAGAGAAAAACTGCATAAAATATATCCCAAAGAGGGATGAAGCCTTCCCAAAGTAATATCCTGCGTATGTCTAATAATAGTTTTCAGATTTTTAAGTTCTAAAAGGTTACTGATTATCACAGTTCATATAATTATCCAGTAAGCTTATCGCAGAACATTTCTGGTCTTCGTTCTCGGTGCGAACAAAAAGCTCCTCCCACTTCTTTCTGCATTAGCGGGTTAGTCTGTTTCTGATTGTTTCCAACAAAGTGCATTATTCGTAATAGCGGGTTTCCACTTGTTTCCGATTAGATCACAGTCTGACTTGTCTACCCGTGAAAAGATCTGATCCCGCCTATGTTTCTATCTGCAAAAACGTTCTCTGGAGCACTCGCACCTTGGTCTGGGTTTTTATAATGGGTGAGATAGGGAAAGATCATACTGGATAATTATATGAACTGTGCTGATTATTCAGATCGCCATTGAAATTGCTATTGCCAAAAAATAACCAGAAGGTTTTCAGTTCCTCACCATAAACGACCGGGGAGATCATGTTTTGCATGGGTACCTACATGTTTTGCAAGTTTTGTACCGGATCCTCGTCCTCAGGGTCTAGAAATCTAACATGTTTAACTTATTTGCGGATGCAACCCAACAGGTTTTATTTCATCTATTTTGACTAATCAAACTGTTTAGCTGCTTGGCATGACTCATAAGTTTCAATTTAATATAAAAGTGTCACATTTGCGTTTAATTCGTCAATAGTCTCTGCCAATCTTTCATGGTAAAATACACTTTAAGAGACGTACATTGCTGCTACGTCTAAGCTTTGGTTCTTTTACGACGTAAGAGAAAAACTGCATAAAATATATCCCAAAGCGGGATGAAGCCTTCCCAAAGTAATATCCTGCGTATGCCTAATCATAGTTTTCAGATTTTTAATTTCTAAAAGGTTACTGATTATTCAGATCGCCATTGAAATTGCTATTGCCAAAAAAAATAACCAGAAGGTTTTCAGTTCCTCACCATGAACGACCGGAGAGATCATGTTTTGCATGGGTACCTACATGTTTTGCAAGTTTTGCACCGGATCCTCGTCCTCAGGGTCTGGAAATCTAACATGTTTAGTTTATTTGCGGTTGCAACCCACCAGGTTTTATTTCACCTATTTCGACTAATCAAACTGTTTAGCTGCTTGGCATGACTCATAAGTTTCAATTTAATATAAAAGTGTCACATTTGCGTTTAATTCGTCAATAGTCTCAGCCAATCTTTCATGGTAAAATACACTTTAAGAGACGTACATTGCTGCTACGTCTAAGCTTTGGTTCTTTTACGACGCAAGAGAAAAACTGCATAAAATATATCCCAAAGCGGGATGAAGCCTTCCCAAATTAATATCCTGCGTATGCCTAATCATAGTTTTCAGATTTTTAATTTCTAAAAGGTTACTGATTATTCAGATCGCCATTGAAATTGTTATTGCCAAAAAAAATAACCAGAAGGTTTTCAGTTCCTCACCATGAACGACCGGAGAGATCATGTTTTGCATGGGTACCTACATGTTTTGCAAGTTTTGCACCGGATCCTCGTCCTCAGGGTCTGGAAATCTAACATGTTTAGCTTATTTGCGGTTGCAACCCACCAGGTTTTATTTCACCTATTTCGACTAATCAAACTGTTTAGCTGCTTGGCATGACTCATAAGTTTCAATTTAATATAAAAGTGTCACATTTGCGTTTAATTCGTCAATAGTCTCAGCCAATCTTTCATGGTAAAATACACTTTAAGAGACGTACATTGCTGCTACGTCTAAGCTTTGGTTCTTTTACGACGTAAGAGAAAAACTGCATAAAATATATCCCAAAGCGGGATGAAGCCTTCCCAAAGTAATATCCTGCGTATGCCTAATCATAGTTTTTAGATTTTTTAATTTCTAAAAGGTTACTGATTATTCAGATCGCCATTGAAATTGCTATTGCCAAAAAAAAATAACCAGAAGGTTTTCAGTTCCTCACCATGAACGACCGGGGAGATCATGTTTTGCATGGGTACCTACATGTTTTGCACCGGATCCTCGTCCTCATGGTCTAGAAACCTAACATGTTTAGCTTATTTGCGGTTGCAATCCACCAGGTTTTATTTCACCTATTTCGACTAATCAAACTGTTTAGCTGCTTGGCATGACTCATAAGTTTCAATTTGATATAAAAGTGTCACATTTGCGTTAAATTCGTCAATAGTTTCAGCCAATCCTTCATGGTAAAATATACTTTAAGAGACGTACATTACTGCTACGTCTAAGCTTTGGTTCTTTAACGACGTAAGAGAAAAACAGCATAAAATATATCCCAAAGAGGGATGAAGCCTTCCCAAAGTAATATCCTGCGTATGCCTAATCATAGTTTTCAGATTTTTAATTTCTAAAAGGTTACTGATTATCATCATTCTCAATACCCAATCAAAAAGATTCCTTTTATAGAATATTCTCAACGAAGTTCTTAAATATGATGGAAGTGCTTACCATAAGGACTGTTTTGTCTGCCATACTTGCCGGCTAACTTTAGCAGGAAAGAAGTTTATGAAGCACGAAGGGAATTTAGTCTGCACTGATTGCTATTCAAAAAGCTATGCGAAGACATGCCATTCTTGTACCAAGGCTGTCATGGGTAAGTGAATATTTCATTACTAACGTCAACTTATTTCTACGAATAATTTCATTTGAATTTTTCTCTCTTTTTCTTCCCACTCTCTATAACTCTTTATTCCTCTCTTGGTTGTCCCTAGGGAAAAAAATACAAAATTTTAGATTTTGCAGATAGTGGCTTGTAACTTCTATAAGAGGGTTCCCTTTTGCAAAGAATTTGTTAGTGCAATTTTATCATGATCATTTTATGTCTTGAGCTAACCCTGTGTCTGAAACTATAAAAATTTTCTCAGGCTTGTTACTTTGACGAACATTTTAAAACTTAATGGTATATATATTAACATGAATGTCCAAAAATGGTGAATGTCGACTTTCACCGGTGAATGTCAACAAACACCAAATGCACCAATGAAAAATCAAATATTTCATTACATTCTTATGCATTTAAACCCTCGTCACTGTATGTCGACAATCACAGATATACTCTGGTGAATGTCTTAAAGAAAGGAAAAAGCCCCCATCCTTAAAACTCAATCCTATGAGTGTCCAAATGAGAGGAAAAAAAAAACTCGATTCTTAAAACCCAATCTTTATCTCTAATTAGAGAATACAAATATTTTAGCGGTTGCTGTTAGAATAGAAGACTCCGAATTCTATAAACTTGCAAATGAAAATGTTACCCCCATGCAGCTTTACACACGTTATCAGTTTTGTAATTTGTAAGGAAAAGCTACTTTCTATGGATGAGATTGATTTTCAAGAAGTTTCGCTGACAGAAGCAGCTACTGCTAATTCGAGAAGCGGTGGGCAACGCTACATACGCTTTTGTTGCAAAAGGAAGTATTCCAGAAACAAATCCTGTTACAAAAACAAAGGCCTTTTGTGGAATTCAAAGTGTCATAATAGTTTAAGTTGTTCCAATAAATAAGATTTTAATCAAATAATTTAGAAGATTTCACGTTCTTTCAATATTTTTAACATTGATGTACCAGCAATATTGCAGCCAGATAATGTTAGACAGGGACGAATCTCCAGCATTTTATTGGGGGAGGGCAAGAGGATTCCATATCCGGATAGTCAAGGGGCATGGGATATATAATAATTTTTTCTCCACATTATTGGGGGGCATCATTTATGTATATATTCTTCTTGAAATTCACTTCATTGTAATTTAAGTTACTGTTAGCACGAGATTCTTATTTACAGCTCGTTACTACGAATGTAGGTATTTTCGAAGACCACGCCGTCTTTCCTTGACGTGCAAATAACGGTTCAAATAGGGATAAATTCTTTTATCATGCGGTGAAAAATTTTGGTCACATACATAGTGACCGTCTTCAGCCAATAAACTGTTTATCTGCTGTGAATGGTGATCATCAGCTGATGAGTTTTGTCATTATTTTCCACTGTCTAACAAAAGGATTTATCCCCATTTAAGCTGTTGTTTGCACTTTACTATGAACGGTTTGATTCTGGCCACCTAGATGGACACAATACCCCAAATGTGTCACGTTAAACCACTTTATTTCTCTTTTTGAGACTAATATACCCGTGTGTAATAATTGTGTGCTGATAACTTTAACAAACTTTTTCCTTCCAAAGCTAGAAATAAAGCTAGTTACAACATTAAAATTTCATGGTCAAATAATGTCTGTAAGAACTCTTCTTCGTTAATGCATTTACAGTGTAATTTCATTTAAATGATAAGCTAATGACCCTTTTCCAACTTCCAAACATGAGGTGAGGGATAAGAGTAGTTCTCCAGAGGCCCGATTAAATAAAAGTAAATATAGCATTAAACCTTATGACCCCATTCCTTTCCGGGAAAAATCCTCACTAAGATATCTTTTGGAAACAAGTTATTGCTCTTAGCTATCGTTAATGATAAGTTATTCTTAAAAATATGTTCAGCATTCGTTCTTATTTCAATTTGTAGTATTTGTTGTCATTCCTCACAGTTAAGTTCTAGCGGAAAAGGGGAAATATTTTTTGATTGGCTCAACCTTGGACAGAAACAAGAACGTAAATACATAGTTTTACCATGTTTCAATTTTTTTAAAGGCACAGCTATGGATGCCAAAGATTTGGCCCCATGACATAGAAAATTGACGGTCTGCCACTCCTGGGTTGTAGGAAAGCAAAATTAAGCTACTTATTTACTCTAGGAGCTAGATGTCCAGTCCTGCCAATGGGCAATTAATAATCATCAAGAGATATCTTTACTGTATGTGTAGGTGTTCCATTAATTCTCATAACCCATTCAAGTATTTAAAAGCCTGCAAATGGCACGGGGTCCTCTTTGAATTTTCTTTTAAATATTTTTTTCTATGGCCATCCAACTTCTGCTTCTGTGTCGTCAGACTATGACCGAAGCGATGTGGCACTGAGGTACAGATGTAGCGCTGAGAAAACTTGAATCGTCCAAAAAGGCGTCGTCCGAGTTGGAAGACGTCTTGAGAGCTATATCTGACAGCCAATCTGTTTGGCTTGGTTGTCATCTCAGTTATTTGATATTTTCACCCAAAATTAATAGAGCTAAAAATATACCGAGTGGTCGGTAACATCCTATAGTGAAACTGTTTGGGCTCCTGGGGCCTATGTTTCACACATAATTATCAAGATACTGTGAAAAACCTCTTGAAAAACTCTGATTGTTGCCTAGACATTGCCAAGAAAATTGTCTTTGATTCATTGGTGATCGATATAACCAATAGGAGTAGATCAAATTCGGTCAAGCAACAGCGACTGGAGCAAATAGATACCCATAAAGTAATGAGTTAGGGTAAACATAATTGTAACTTCAACCCTGTGGTGGTAAAATGGGATTGATAGCTGTTTAGCAGCACAGGACCTGGAGATCGATCTCAGTTGCCATAGGGCTTGGAATTAGATAGAAATTATTTATTAACGTATCCAAATAAACAAACAAGAAAATATCATAATGAGCATTTTTACGAACAAACTAACTTACAAATTAAAAGTAAGAAGATGAAATTATTGTTAGTGCACTGCCGGTATAGGAAATTTATTTGAGCATTATTTCCATATCGGGTGTCTCTTCAAACTATATAAATTTTGTGTTATTATTTTGGTCTATTTCCACAGTATACCAGCCCAATCAACTGTGCATACCAAACTCTTAGAGAGTACATCGATATAAATCTTTAACCTAAATTCTTGAAAAACTACAGGCTTTTAGCGGGTGGAGGGATAAATATTAACGAATAACAGGATAACAGGAAACAGAAATTTTAAAACGATAACAGGATAACAGGAAACAATAACAGGACAAAAGAACAGGAAACAGAAATTTATGACGAAAGACAATCAAGTATTCGTCAGAGTTGACGTCGACTACTTCAAAGTAAAGGAGAATTCACCATTTGACTTTACACCATTACGCCCTTTTACACCTTTACCAAATTTAAATCATTCACCAAGTTTCCATTTGCCAACTTTTATTTTAATCAATATATACCCTCTTCATCTAGGTTTGGCACCTCCCAAACCAATAACTTCCAGAAAAACAGATTCGAAAGTTTATCCTTTGCTCCATATCTTACTACTAAATTAATTAGTTAAAATTCACAACCATGAATAGCCTCTTAAATCTACTCAATAACAATTCTTTTCTTCTAACAAAAAAAGTTCAAATAGGGATAAGAGTAGAGGTGACCCTAAAGCTCGTGACAGTACCACGTGGTTTATGGTTTTCTCACTGAGAATGAAAAAACAGGAATTTTCTCACTTGGAAAAACAGGAACTTTGTCACATTTATGTCTGTTTTCATGTATGGTTATGTGTGTTGATCGATTTATTTGATGTTTTTCATGGTTGTAAACATCAAATTATGGATATTTTATGGTTTTTGTCAGTGAAAATTTGAAAAACAGGAACTTTCTCACATTTATGTCTGTTTTCATGGATGGTTATGTGTGTTGTTCGATTTATTTGATGTTTTTCATGTCTGTTTTATGGATGATTTATGTGTGTTCGTTGTCAGTGAGAATGGACATGCTCGTCCTTTTATTCTTTTCTTCATTATTTTTACTCGGGTATTTATGGGTAGCAAATGAATTTACCCTGTAATTTGTGTACCTTTATTCGGGTATCAATATCTCCGATATATATTTGGTTACTTCTTGAAGTCTATGACCTCGTTTATCAACTGATAATGAAAGACTATTTACTGCTTAATTTATTTATTTAATTTTTCATGTGTTCCAATATTTCTATAAGTAGTGAACTGCAAAAGCTAAAAATAATTTAACAAAAACAAAGGCAAACACATACCCCTTTTCAGGGTAAAAATCCATATAGTTTTTTCCCCAGTGAGAATTGAATGGGCGGAAATAAAAAAAAAGATATATATTTTACCAATTTCACATTTTGTACATGTTTTAGCCTACCTAAGGCGAGTGGTAGAAAAACCCACTCGTCTCGCCTGTGGGCTACCTTTACTTAAAATAGCTGAACATTTCTGGATGTATCATCGATATAAAGTTAAGCCTAAAAATAAAACAAAATTTTGAGCCTATTCGATATATTAGTCATAATCAATACTATAGGCTAAAGGAGTTATACATCTGAAGTAGGTGTTGGAGCTTAGTGATACTATTTAGTGTTAGGAGTTTGATTAACTACTACTACTACTACTACTAACAACTCACCGCCACACCAAGCCGCCTGAGGCCAACAGAGCTACGCATGCTCCTCCTCCACCCCATTCTATTCAAAGCTTCCCTTTTTAAACCCACCCACGAAGTTCCCAGTTCCTTTAAATCTTTCTTTATGACGTCCTCCCACCCCAGACGAGCACGACCTGCTTTCCGTTTAGCTCTTCAAGGTTGGCCGAAAAGAACAATCTTCGGCAATCTGTCATCCTTCATCCGCACAACGTTCCCTAGTCTAGTTTGATTAATATAGAACAAATTTGTAGCCAATTGAGTATTCCTGAAAATAAATACAAATACATCTTTTCAGGTGACATAATTGTGTTTGAGGATAAGCACTGGCATAAAGACTGCTTCGTCTGTCACACCTGCAGCTCAAGTTTAGCTGGGAATAAGTTCCTAAAGAGCGGAGAACATTTGAAATGTGAAAAATGTGCACGTTAACCTACTTTTTTTCTTCAGTTTTTATAAATAATTCAATGTTGTTGTCCTTTATTTTGGTTCATTTTACTTTTAAGTCTTTAACTGTTTGTGCTGTTATTTCCTCTAATAAAATTAACTCGTTATGTTGAAATTATTTGCGAACATTGATAAGAACAAGAAAAAATTAGATCTACAGTACGGCATTTATTCAACCTAAACTTTAAAATTGGGTTTTTTTCTCTTGTTTTTATTACAAGTTTCTAATTTAATCAGTGACTGACGCAAGAATTATTACACTTCCGGTCCATAATTAACTTTTTTTACCATGAAATAACGACAATATGTTCTGATCTATCCCTGTTTGTATAGGTTATACACTTTCTGTTGAGTCGTTGACAATTTGTCCAGTTTTTTTTCATAAGGGAACAAAAAGAATTTCTAACTCTGGTGTCACCCAAGGACTGGAATAGGAAGGACTTTTTGAGAAATTTATGTGTTTAAAAAAGCTTGCAAAATATTAAATATTCAAGAAAATGTAAAAAAGGAAAATAATTTTTCGTGATCTAGGCAAATTGAAATCAACAAAAGCCAGGGAATCATCACAGTGATCTTTCTTGCATTTTCCTTGAGGTGCTACATTGTGTTTTCACGATATTGCACAAAATATTAACTGCCCCTCAACGATTTTAAGTTTACGTTTTGTTATTAAGGTAAAGGTCAAAATTCAACTTGTTCTGTATATTAGGTCTGACTGTATCTGTTAGTGTCAAAGTGGGACAGTAGGATGGGGAAATCAGATGTGTTTTTTAAATAGGCAAGATTGAGATTACATTTAATACAAAGACTAGCTTTAATTCATGTGTAAGGTATGGTGAGAATATTAGCGGCATTTCAAAATTATTTAGCGTTGAACTACTGGTAGGTCCTGTATTACTTTTTTTGCTCTTTTATCAGCTGAGATACCAATGTAACAATTTGGTATACTATCTTGGGAGATAAATTTAAAATACCAAGGCCACTAAAAATGAAATCTAATTCTTAAAATCATCTAAGTGGATATTTATACAACCATATACGTCTTAAAGAACTAGGAAAACCTGTGAACTCAATTTCAATGTATGTGTGCCAGGGCCGTATCCAGGATTTTTGTTCAGGGGGTGTTTTACTAATTTTTGACTTTTTTGGGGGGGGGGGGTTTACTAATTTTTGACTCAGTTTTCGACTAATTTTACTGATTTTTACATAGGTTTTACTAATTTTCGACTTATTTTCGAGTCGGTCAAAAATTTCGAGGGGGGGGGGGGGTTCAAACCGGGTAAACCCCCACCCCCTGGATACGGCCTTGATGTGTGCAATTTTAATACTTAGCGGGTGGAGAGTTCAAAAATAAAGAACGTGCATGTAAAATCAGCAGAAGATGAGTGAAAGAAAATGTATCATCATATAGCTCTAGAAAATGTAACTTTTATGATTAATGTAGCAAAAGACGGAAACTGTCATAAATCGGCAGTAACCTGGGTAAAAAGAAAAAAACTGACCCACTGAATATAATAAGCCAAGAATTAAAAGAATTTGTAAATAGGAATTGAAAAATGTATTTGCCATTGAACAGCTAAAAATCTAAGCTATATATTAATATGTTTAATATTGAAGTTTTTCACGATTAGACACATCAAATTATTAGCAAATTGACTTACCAACTAGAGGATACTTTTAAAAAGACCAATTGGGCTATCTGATATTGTTGTATGTATCCTTTTGGTTGGTTTTTGATATATCAATAGTGTTTTTTCGGTCTTCTGAATTGAAAATATCATTTTTTCACTTAATTTTGACCTAATCTAATTTGACTGCATTTTTTTCAATTGCGAACAGTTGTACAACCTGATTATATTTGATATACGTGACTATATAATGCATGTAAATTGGGCGGTGCAATCGCTCAGCTTGGCTTTTTGTGCAATCATGAAGTTTCCGCTTGTTTCTCTTCCTGATTTAGTGTCGCAATAAAGAGGAGAATTACTTGACCAGAAAGGTGTTGATAGTTGTATAACAACCAAAATAAAAATCGCAGAAAATTTTGGTTTCCTGAAAATAAGACCTAAAATAGAACTAAGGGGCAAAAAAAGTTTTTATTTTATGATTTTGTACTTTATGAAGTAGCTCTAACATCTATCTTTCTTTATTTTTCTTTTCTCCTAATTCTTTTTAGTGATATACGTAAAAAACTTGTGTAGTTTAATTATCATACCTGAATACTAGACTTAAATGTGTATAGAATGACATTTTATGACTATTTTATTATGACTATGTAATGACTATTTTATGTAGCTATTGACTGTTTTTTTTCTAAGTTTTAATATTTATTTGACGATGGAACAAACTCAGCTGTGTGAGCAAGTAATTAGTCGTTTCTGAATAAACCATGGAATGATTCATCCTAACCTACAGGGACATGCTGGAATCTGTGGGTGTTTCCAGAGAAATTTGTTCTTATGCTCACCACTAGTTCTGTGCCAAAATTTAATTGCAAATGTTACGGTTTGTATGACAATCTTGTTCTTACGACGTCAAGAGGTGTGACATTCTAATGCGTAACTGTTAAAACATAAGAGACGTGAAGACACTAAGGGGGCTAGTAGGATAACCAAATTGAAATAAATGACCGTAATTAGCTTTAGAAAAAATGTAAAATGTTGGGTTTAATGTGCATGTTTTATGAATGCTAAGAAGTCAACTGAACTTGTTACGTTGCAGAAAGATGATAGCTTCCGTAATAACGGTTAAACATTGTTAAATGCATCTGAGGCACCTTAAAGAGTTGCACAAGGGGGACTGGCCACTTCTCGATACCTTGCTCATTAAGAAAGCTTTTTAGTGCTTTGAAAATTTTTTTCACAATTCCAAATTTTCTTTAAAACTTGGAAAAAAGCAAAACTTCCAGTAAAGATAAGGATTTAAGGAGGAGACAGCCCCCTTCATACATAGAATAATCTGTTCAAATAGGTTTCAAATCATTTCCTTGCTTTCATTTCAAAAGCTCTTTTTTGTTTAATTTCTGATAGTTTTCCAAACCCTACCCAGGCCTTACCAAGATATAATTTGACATACCGGTCCCTTAAATCCCTGGTCAATTGCTTTTAAAATGTGTAAATCAATAATTTTTCGTTGATTAGTATACTAATCAACGCATAATTATACCGCCCTACCTTTAAATTTGTAATTTCGATCTTGGATAAAGTTTGAATATAGGCTACTTAAAAAATTCGCGATGAACAGTAATTTTGGTGAAAAGTCCCAGTCAATATTACTATAAAAATTTGGTTGGATGAAAAAAAGTATTATTGTTTGTGTAGATGGAAATTCTGTGAGACTTTTGATCTTCTACATAGCTGAAGCCAACACAACCTCTACAATAGGATTTTTTTATCGATAAATACATTACATATATTTTTTTAAATACATTGAAGTACTTCGTATAAATAGAAAATGAAAAATATTACCATTTAAAATTGCTGAAAACTAAGTTCCTGGCAGTATTTGCCACCCCAAGGAAATTTTATGTCGGGGCTGATGATGACCTGCCTTGCCTTTTCCACTTCTGTGCTGGTAGGTATGGGAATGTAACATATCAGCCGTGTAGAGAAAAATTTAATTAATTCTCATTCCCCCCCCCCCTTCCTCTTTCAACGTTTATCTGAAGCCTCGTGAAGAGTAAGCAGTTTGTCCATTAAAATGTACTTTTTTATGAATCTACCCTACCCCTACTTAAACAATGACTCCCCCCCCTTCATTATAGCTGACACGCAATTACAGACCACCAAACGTAGCCTAATTTCATTACAAATAAAGGGAATCAACTTGGTTGAATTCAGCACGACCACCGTGTGGCATTGCATCTTTTGCAACTGGGAAGCCTAAAATATAGTTATTGATACTTTTAAATCAATTAGCTTCTCAGGATTTTAAATTGATTGCAAATTTGTCCTCTTCAGGGTAAATTTGCAGTTTGGTGCCCTAAACCGCCTAAAATTTCACCCAACCACCACTGCTATTTTGGCGTCTGGCCCCCCTGGAAAATTTTCTGCTGGCGCCCTTGGTAGCGCAAAATACTTTATAATATCAGACGAAATTTTGATAATACCACACAATATTTTGGTAATGCCTGATAATAAATTGATAGTAACAGACGCGATTTTGCTAGAACGATTCTGGATTTTGATTAAATAAAAAAAAAACAAGTTTTTTTTAACTAAAAGTAATGAGCTATATTAAAACTTAAAACGAACAGAAATTATTCCGTATATAAAAGGGGCTGTCCCCTCCTCAACGTCTCGCTCTTTACGCTAAAGTTTTTTATTGTTTAAAAAAATAGTTTTGAGAAAGAGTCAAACTTTAGCGTAAAGAGCGAGGCGTTGCAGATGGGACAGTCCCTTTCATATACGGAATAATTTCTGTTTGTTTTAAGTTTTAATGTCGCTCCTTACTTTCAGTTAGAAAAACTTGCTTTTTTTATTTAATTTTTGAACGTTTTTGTATTAATGCAGGTTTTGATTTTGGCTCAAAGTACATGAATAATTAAAACAAAATTTGCATATTAATTTTACTTTCATTTGGTTAAATGGCTTTCTCGAAAGTTGTTCAATTTTATTTACGAACGTTTTTATTAGTAATAAATATACATAGCTTACGAATTAACATGCTAACGAACTTCTATATTCATGTATTTTTAATACATATATTAGGGGGTATGCCCCCTAGTCAATACCTCGCTCTTCACGCTAAAGTTCGAATTTTGTTCCAATTCTGTAAAGATGACCCCTTAATCACAAAGGCCGTTAATTAAAATAAATAGTTCTTATGAAAGTACTAAAAATCTTTGGCTTAAAGAGCGAGGTATTGACTAGGGGGCGAACCCAATCATATACCTAATAATTTCTGTTCGTTTTAAGTTTTTATGTTGCTCCTTACTTTCAGTTGAAAAAGCTTTTTTTTTAGTTAATTTCTGATCGTTTTTTAAATAATGCTGGAAAATCCGGCGCCCCCTTCATAGCAATGTTCCTTCCCCCATGAAAACTTCCTCCATGGAAAGATCCTCCCACATAACCCCCGACCCAGCCCCCGACCCACTACCCCCCCCTGAAAACGTCTGTATACTTCACAATCACCAATATTATATGTAAAAATTAGGTAAAGTTCATAACTTTCAGCCCTCTCCCCGGGACTTTGGGGGATTAAGTTATCCTAAAGGACATAGTTATTATATTGTTGACCATTCTGAACAAAATGGCCATCTCGAAATTTTGATCGGATGACTTTGGGGAAAAAATGAGCCTGGGAGGGGGCCTAGTTGCCCTCCATTTTTTGGGTCAGTTAAAAAGGGCACTAGAACTTTTAATTTCCGTTCAAATGAGCCCTCTCATAATATTCTAGGACCAGTGGGTCAATACGATCACCCCTGGGGAAAAAAAACACGCATCCGTTATCTTCCCTCTGGCAAAAACATACAAATTCCCACATTTTTGCAGATAGGAGCTTCAAACCTCTAGAGTAGGGTTCTCTGATACGCTGAACCTGATGGTGTGATTTTCATTAAGGTTCTATAACTTCTAGAGGGTGTTTCCCTCTTTTTTCGAAAATCAGGCAAATTTTCTCAGGCGCGTAACTTTTGATGGGCAGGACTAAACTTGATGAAACTTATATATTTGAATTCAACATTAAAATCGTATTCTTTTGATGTATCTATTGGTATCAAAATTCCGTTTTTAGCGTTTTGGTTACTATTGAGCCGGGTCGCTCCTTACTTACAGTTCGTTACCACGAACTGTTTGATCATAACACGCAATATTTAGGTAATACCCGAAAAGGATTCTCATAGTATCTCATATGACTTTAAAGGCGGTATATATATATATATATATATATATATATATATATATATATATATATATATATATATATATATATATATATATATATATATATATATATATATATATATATATATATATATATATATATATATATATATATATATATATATATATATATATATATATATATATATATATATATATATATTTATTATTTTTATTTATTTATTTATTCCCGTCAAAAAAAGGTACAAAAGACGGAGTATCACTAAAAAAGAAAAAAAAAACACACACACAAAATAAATTACAACACATTACACATAATCGAACAAATTACAAAGACGAGAAAAAAAACTCAATTATACACTGCACTGCAGGTACGTAAGAAATTTTACTTTTTAAACTCCCAAGTACTGAAGAAACATAAGTAATATGATTGATAACTTCAATTCAACTGACCTAACCTAGAGCAAAATAATTGATAACTTCAATTCATAATCAACGGACTCAATCAACTAGTCTAAATATGATACGAGACGGTAAAAAGACTAAATATGACAAGAGATGTGCAAATAAAATTAAATGGACAGGGATTTACTGCCTTAGCAAACGGCACCAAGGGTGGGAAGAGACTTTCTCGTTGTACCGTTTAATTTGTTCAATTATAGCTACCGTTGGGTCCGCAATTTTAAAATTTTTAACAAGGCGCGAATTTCTTGTCCACGGCGGGAGCCGCAACAGAGAACATATATATATATATATATATATATATATATATATATATATATATATATATATATATATATATATATATATATATATATATATATATATATATATATATATATATATATATATATATATATATATATATATATATATATATATATATATATATATATATATATATATATATATATATATATATATATATATATTACATAAGTACGATATATTATATATATATATTTATATATATATATATATATATGTATATATATTATATATATATATATATATATATATATATATATATATATATATATATATATATATATATATATATATATATATATATATATATATATATATATATATATATATATATATATATATATATGAAGGAAGTTTTCATGGGGGAAGGGACATTGCTATGAAGTGGACGCCGGACTTCCCAGCATTATTTAAAAAAAGATCAGAAATTAAATATAAAAAACAAGTTTTTCAACTGCAACAGCAGCAACATCAAAACTTTCAACGAACAGAAAATATTACATATATGATTGGGTAATGTCATACCTCACTCTTTAAGCCAAAGATTTTTTAGTACTTTCATAAGAGCTATTTATTCTAATTAACGGCCTTTGTGATTAAGCGGTCATTTTTTAAGACTTGGAACAATATTTGAACTTTTGCTTAAAGAGCAAGGTGTTGACTAGGGGGCGAACCCCCTAATATACGTATTAAAAATATATGAATATAGAAGTTCGTTACGTAAGTTAATTCGTAAGTTACGTATATTTATTACTAATAAAAAAGTTCGTAAATAAAATGAAACAAGTTTCGAGAAAGCCATTTAACCAAATAAAAGTAAATTAATATGAAAATTTTTTTTTAATTATTCATGTACTGTGAGCCAAGATCAAAACCTGCATTTATTCAAAAACCTTCAAAAATTAAATAAAAAAACAAGTTTTTTTAACTGAAAGTAAAGAGCGACATTAAAACTTAAAATGAACAGAAATTATTCCGTATATGAAAGGGGCTGTCCCCTCCTCAACGCCTCGCTCTTTACGCTAAAGTTTGACGTTTCTCACAACTCTATTTTTTTAGACAATAAAAAACATTAGCGTAAAGAGCGAGGCGTTGAGGACGGGGCGGCCCCTTTCATATACGGAGTAATTTCTGTTCGTTTTAAGTTTTAATGTCGCTCCTTACTTTCAGTTAAAACAAACTTGTTTGTTTTTATTTAATATATATATAAATCGTATTCTTTCCCTCCCTGGAAAATTGCTTGCGAACGTTTAAGCCAGAAAAATTCTCCTATACATTCTTTCTTTTGAAAAAGACTTCAATCTCTCATCAGTTTCCCGATCACTCCAGAAATGCCCCCTTTCGTGGAAATTATTTCCCGGAAATCAAAACACGAGGAAAAAAAACAATTTGTATAGTAATTCTGTCAAACCCGCCCAGCTTGACATTTCTCCTGGAATATTCAGCCCCCAAAAATTTCCCTCCTCAAGGAAGATTCTCCCTATAGAAATCCACATAAAGCACAACCCCCCCCAAAAAAAATGTCTGTATACTTCCCAATAAAATATATTATACGTAAACAATGGGTGAATTTCATCAAACAGTTCGTGGTAACGAACTGTAAGTAAGGAGCGACCCGGCTCAATTGTAACCGAAACTCTAGAAAACGGGTTTTTGATACCAATAGATATATCAAAAGAATTAGATTTCAATGATGATTTCAAATATATAACTTTCATTAAGTTTAGTACTACCTATCAAAAGTTAGACTCCTGAGAAAATTCGGCTAATTTTCGAAAAAAGGGGGACAGACCCCCTAAAAATTATAGAAACTTAATGAAAATCACACCATCATATTCAGCGTATCAGAGAACCCTACTGTAGAGGTTTCAAGCTCCTATCTACAAAAATGAGGAAGTTTACATTTTTTGCCAGAAGAAAGATCACGGATGCGTGTTTATTTGTTTTTTTTTCCCAGGGGTGATCGTATCGACCCAGTGGTCCTAGAATATCGTGGGAGGACTAATTGGAACGAAAATTAAAATTTATAGTTCCCTTTTTAAGTGACAAAAAAAAATGGAGGGCAACTAGGCCCCCTCCCACGCTTATTTTTTTCCCAAAGTCACCCAATCAAAATTTTGAGATAGCCATTTTGTTCAGCATGGTCGAAAATATGATAAATATGTCTTTTAGGATGACTTAATCCCCCTAAGTTCCCAGTGGTTGGGATAAATGTTGTGAACTTTACCAAATGTTAAAATATTGTTTTGTTTATTGGTATGTATAAAGAAGTTTTATGGTGGTTTTTTTCTGGTTGTGGGTGGTATGGGTGGGTCGGTGGTTATGTTGGAGGACCTGTTCATGAAGTAAGTTTTCATGGGGGGAGGGAAATTGCCATGAAGGGGGCGCCGGACTTGCAAGCATTATTTATTGGTTATTGGGAAGTATACAACCATTTTCAGGAAGGATTTTTTCTGGTGGGGGGGGGCTAGAGGAGGGGGTTACTCTGGAGAATATTTCCGTGGAGGATGCTTCTTTGGGGTAAGGGACATTTCTATGAAGGGGGCGCCGGATTTCCAAGCATTATTTAAAAAACGATCAGAAATTAAATAAAAAAAAAACAAGTTTTTTCAACTGAAATGTTAGAAGGAATATTAGAACTTGAAACTAACAGAAATTATAACTTATTTGAGGGGGTTATCTCCCAAGTCAAAACCTCTCTCTCTACGCTACAGTTTTTTTTAATGATTTCAAAAGAGCTATCTATTCTAATTAAACGGCCTTTGTGATTCAGGGGTTTGTGAATAAAAATTTTTTTTAACTTTTAACGTAAAGAGCGTGGTATTGACTAAGGGGAGAACCCCCTCATATGCGTAATAACATGTACGTAATAAAAAAAAACAATAAAAAAACAAGCAATACGGCTCAATAGTAATCGAAACTTTTAAAAACGGAATTTTCATGTCAATAAATGTATCAAAAGAATGTGTTTTTAATGCTGATTCTAAATATATAAATTTTATTAAGTTTAGTATTACTCATCAAAGGCTACGAGCCTGAGAAAATTTACTCGGTTTTTTAAAGAGGGGGGAAATATCCCCTACAAGTGAAAGAAATTTAATGAAAATCACACCGTCAGATTCAGCGTATCAGAAAACCCTATTACATAGGTTTCAAGCTTATATCTGCAAAAATCTGCAACTTTGTATTTTTTGCCTGAAGAAAAATATACGAATATAGAAGTTAGTTACGTAAGTTAATTTGTAAAGACGTCCATTTAGCAAAAGGAATGTAAAATTTTTATGCAAATAAAAGCTACATTAACTAAAAAACGATCAGAAATTAAATAAAAAAAAAACAAGTTTATTAAACTGAAAGTATGGAGTGACATTAAAACTTAAAACGAACAGAAATTATTCCCTATATGAAAGGGTTTCCCCTCCTCAACTCCTCACTCTTTACGCTAAAGTTTGAATCTGTCTCACATCTTTATTTTTTAAAAAAATAAAAAACTTTAGTGTAAAGAGCGAGGCGTTGAGGAGCGGATAGCCCCTTTCATACACAGAATAATCTTTGGTCGTTTTATGTTTTAATATCGCTCCTTACTTTAAGTTTAAAAAACTAGTTTTTTTTTATTTAATTAATTACAGGAACATTTTTTTCAACTATACCGAACAAAATGGCTATCTCAAAATTTTGATCAGATAATTTTGGGAAAAAGATGGGGTTGGGAAGGGGGCGAGTTGCCCTCCAATCTTTTTGGTAATTTAAAAAGGGCAATGAAACTTTTGATTTGTGCTCGAATGCACCCTCTCCCAATTTTATAGGACCATTATTTCGATACAAAAAAAAAAAAAAAAAAAAAAAAGAACACGCATCTGTCTTCAGGCAAAAATTGCAAAATTCTACATTTTTGCATATAGGAACTTGAAACTTCAACAGTATAGTTTAACACAAAACCTTATGAATTGCATATATTTGGAATCAGCATAATAAGCCAATTCTTTTGATGTATCTGAGAACGCGGACAACTGAAAAGTTAGCACCTCGCTTTATCATATGAAGAAGCAGGGACGAATGAATTAAAGAATCAAACGCACGTTCAGCATCATGTACTTTGATGATCAGACTTTCTTCCGATGATTCATCGTCATCATTGGTAGTGAAAACTGCTGTAAGAGAAAGGGAAAAACCAAGATTAGCCTGAAAATCAAACGGATAGGAGGGAACGTGGCATTTGAGTCTTAGATCATCAACAAAAAGCTCTAAAAGTGTAAAAGTGTCCAGAGCGTAGTAGAGACTGTGATGAGACGGAAGGAGGAACATTGCAACTCAGATTTTGCTTTTTTGGGGAATCGGAGTCAGATCACCGATACAGAACCGATGGAAAAAAATACATGTATAAAATGCCGTTTGCAGGAGAAGGCTGAGATGACGCACCAGAGCATAACTTCCGTTAATTATGTGTGGAGTGCTCACCTTGTCTATCCCATAAGACACTTTCTTTTTGAGTCAAGGTTTTGCTTTTGTGACAGTGTCACATGTAACAACAAAATCAAGATCAAGAGATTCGTCAATGAATTTATAAAGCTTGTTATAAAATTGCGGCTCTAAAACAGGATCAGGCTCAGAGAATTCATTCGAGAAATGGGGTACCCATTTGGACAGAAGAATAGTATTTGGGTCTGGCATATTGAAGGAGATAGTACAAGATAAAAGTTTCCACAGTATATTGGATGGATTCTTGACATCTTCGGAATAAAGTGTTTGCATTTTAAATCGATGAAGACCAAGTTCACTAGCAAATAATTATTTTATACTTATCTCAATTCATTGACTAATCTTTGACGAGGGCGGTCGCATTCTCTCCATAATTTTTACCAGAATTTTTATCACAAGCTTCAATTAGCGGTAGGTTACCTGACCACCCAGGAACTTGGGATCCAAAACAGATATCCTTAAAAGGAGCTGCTCTTTTTTCAGCGCGCGAAAGCGCATGGCAAATTTCTTCATATTAAATATGAAAAGTTAATCTATTTTCATCATAAATTTAATGGAAGATTTTCGCAGAAGATGAAATGGAACCCAGGTCTTGTCATGGACCTTCTTTCCCCAAATGCACCCGATAAAAATTTTGATAGACATTGTGTTAAATCATGTCCATCTGATCTCAAAATTTTCATCAGATGGGTTTGGAAGAGCATTTCCTTACTGATGGGTTTGGAAGAGCATTTCCATATCTGAGCATTTCCTTACTAACAAAAGCCTTGGTTTACTGGATATTAATACTAACTTTAAATACTTATTCAGTTCCAGCATAGCGTAATGCTTTTAAAGGCAGAGCTTCTGGTGGTATTGATACTTATGTAGCATCAAATCTTAATTCAAGTTTTTTTTTTCAGTGATAGTTTTCTAGCTGTACGAGTAAATGAATGCATAGTAATAAATGTGTATTTACCCACAGACTATAAAGATGAAGATTCGAAGAGGGATTTCACACTGGCAGTTAGTAAACTTAGCTTAAGTCTTCGTGATGTCCTTAAACTGAAAATCCCGTGTTTGACCGTTGGTGATTTTAATTGTGATTTAAATTACAGTTTTCTTTAGCTTCTGTCCGTGATTCTTCACTAAACGAAATATTTGGTGATGATTTTAAAGTTCAACAGAAATCCGCTTGGTTTACTTACATTCATTCTTCCTTTTGCAAATATAGCCTTGACCATGTTGTGTCGTATAATCTTGATATACTTTGTTTTGGGGTATTTTTTTTAATTTAAAGTTTCAGACTACCTTGCTATTGCTTCTTGTTTTGAACGAGAAGCTTTTCAGGTTCCAGTATTAAAGGCTCGTCTTGTTCATCAGTATAAGTATACTTGTCGTGATTGGAAAAAAAATCAACATATCTCAGTATATTGAAACTTATCATAGCATCCTTGACAAGACCTGGGTTCCACTTCATCTTCTGCGAAAATCTTCCATTAAATTTATAATGAAAATAGATTAACTTTTCATATTTAATCTGAAGAAATTTGCCATGCGCTTTCGCGCGCTGAAAAAAGAGCAGCTCCTTTTAAGGATATCTGTTTTGGCTCCCAAGTTCCTGGGTGGTCAGGTAACCTACCGCTAATTGAAACTTGTGGTAGGGCTACGTTCTGGTACAAATTATGGAGAGAATGCCACTGCCCTCGTCAAGGAATAGTCAATGAATTGAGAAAAGTACAAAATAATGTTTTGCTGGGGAACTTGGTCTTCATCGATTGAAAATGCAAACACTTTATTCCGAGAATGTCAAGAATCCACCCAATCTACCGTGGAAACTTTTATCTCGTACTATCTCCTCCAATATGCCAGACCCAAATACTATTCTTTTGTCCAAATGGGTACCCCATTTCTCGAATGAATTCTCTGAGCCTGATCCTGTTTTAGAGCCGTAATTTTATAACAAGCTTTATAAATTCATTGACGAATCTCTTGATCTTGATTTTGTTGTTAAATGTTAAAAAAGAAAGTGTCTTATGGGATAGACAAGGTGAGCACTCCACACATAATTAACGGAAGTTATGCTCTGGTGCGTCATCTCAGCCTTCTCCTGCAAATGGCATTTTATACATGTATTTTTTCCATCGGTTCCGCATCGGTGATCTGACTCCGATTCCCCAAAAAGCAAAATTTGAGTTGCAATGTTCCTCCTTCTATCTCATCACAAACTCTACTACGCTCTGTACACTTTTAGAGCTTTTTGTTGATGAGCTAAGACTGAAATGTCACGTTCCCTCCTATCCGTTTGATTTTCAGGCTAATCTTGGTTTTTCCCTTTCTCTTACAGCAGTTTTCACTACCAATGATGACGATGAATCATCGGAAGAAAGTCTGATCATCAAAGTACATGATGCTGAACGTGCGTTTGATTCTTTAATTCATTCGTCCCTGCTTCTTCATATGATAAAGCGAGGTGTTAACCCTTCAGTTGTCCGTGTTCTCAGGGATTTATATGGAAATCTTAGAGTGCGTTGAAAGGTCACATCCTGTTCTTCCCTGCAGTCGACTCTTCATCCATCCCAATACAGCTGTGTTGATTCTCGTGAGAGACCAAACTATTCCAGTCCCTTAAATATGCCTCAAAACCCCATCCGCTTTAAGAAAGGGACTAGTCAATAAACTGTCACTTCCCAAACCCTGTTCAATAATGGTGTCCTAGACGCTCAGGCTATATGTATTTGTTCTTGTATTCTTGACTGAATAGACGTGTCTCCTATTTGTTATACTGATGACATCTTGAATCTTAGCGATACGATCCAGCGTATTGAGCAGAATTTTAAAACCTTCAAAAATGAATAGGCGAAAATTTGGCTGTCTTTCAATTCTGAGAAAACCGATGTTGTTCAATTTAATTGGTGAATTTCCTCTACTTTCCTTCTAAATATGGACGATTCTCTTATGAAACCCTCAGACGACATTGCATACCCGGGCCTTCCACTCGGCTCATCTATCGGCAACACACCCTTTGCTGATACCCCATGATGAGCGTAAACTTTGTATTTCTTACGTACCAATCTTAGAAAGCTAACTGTTCATCAACCGTTACCTTCTGGCATCCATCAATAACGGCATAGCCCTTCCACATACATTATATATTGCCCCATTCTGGAAATTTTTACAGTCAAACAATTCGTGGTAACGAACTGTAAGCAAGGAGCAACTGGGCACAATAGTAACAGAATTTGGGCACAAATTCTGTTTAAAATAGTAAACAGAATTTTAATATCAATAGATACATCAAAAAAATTGGCTTATTGTGCTGATTCCCAATATATACAATTCATAAAGTTTTGTGATACCCATCAAGAGTTACGAGGCTGAGAAAATGTACCTGCTTTTTGAAATAGCGGGAAACACCCCTTAAAATTACAAAATTCTTAAAGAAAATCACACCATCAGGTTCAGCGTACCAGAAAACAATACTGTTGAAGTTTCAAGTTTCTATATGCAAAAATGTAGAATTTTTGCCTGAAGACAGATGCGTGTTCATTTTTTTTTTTTTTGTATCGAAATAGTGGTCCTATAAAATTGGGAGAGTGTGCATTCGAACACAAATCAAAAGGTTCATTGCCTTCTTTAAATTACCAGAAAGATTGGAGGGCAACTCGACCCCCTCCCAACCCCATCTTTTTCCCAAAATTATCTGATCAAAATTTTGAGATAGCCATTTTGTTCGGTATAGTTGAAAAAAATTTGCCTGTAATTTATGAAATTCACCCATCGTTTACGTATAATATATTTTATTGGGAAGTATACAGACAATTTTTTTTTTGAGGGGGGGGGGAGGGTGGTTGTGCTTTATGTGGATTTCTATAGGGAGAATCTTCCTTGAGAGGGAAATTTTTGGGGGCTGAATATTCCAGGGGAAATGTCAAGCTTGGCGGAATTGACAGAATTACTATACAAATTGTTTTTTTTAATTCACTTCTATTCTTTTTGCCAAATTTTCATGTGGATATGATCTGGAAAAATTGCCTAGGGGCTTTTTTCCTCGTGTTTTGATTTCCAAAGTATTTTCAAAACTTTATTGACATATAATAAAAAATCGATTACGCAAAGAAGATGTTACTATAAAACCGGTTAGGCTATATAATTTACAGTAACATACTTGACAGATTGAAGAAAGGAAACTTTCTTAAATAAACAAAAGAAAAAAAGTTGCTTTACAAAGGTGTAGTCTAAATTTACGATTTGTTGGCTACTGAATATCGAAGTTGCAACTGAACTTCGTAAGAATATTACCAAAAATAATAAAAAAGACAAAAAAACAATCAATAATGATCAATCTTGTATCATTCTAATGAAAGATCTATAAGAAGGTGGTTAATTAGCTGATCTCATATGGTGACTTACGGCCCTAATTCTAGCTTATTCAGTTGCACTTCTTCATGCAATTCAACTTATAAAAGTCTCATCAACCCAGTGTGTAACAAATTTTATTAGCCTACTTTCAGTTAACTATGATTTCTTAGACGAAACAAAGAGAATAATTTTTGGTTTCCATTGGCTGTCGCTCCAAGTTTTACTAAGTCTTCCATTTTGCTTACCCCAGCCCCCCTGAATCCGCCAGTGTCAGTTGCACGAAATAAGCTCCTAAAATTTGGTTTATATGGTTGTGTAGTTTGAAAATACGTTGAATATTAGTTGGAAACAGTATTAGTTGGAAAATAAGTTGGTTCTCCGATGCTTTATTTGCTTGAATTTGCGCACCACACAAAATCACTAGCCAAAAAACCATTAAGCAAGAAAATATAATGGTAAATGTTGTGAATCACTTTTGGGTGGAGACCCAAGACAAACTGAATCGGAAGCATGGTTGCTCAATGTAATGTGCTTGGTGTTTTTCTACGCTTCTTGTCCTTGAGTGATACCCTGGCAGTAATCTGACAGAAAAAGACGTCTTTTCCTGGAAATATTACTGTTTTGGACAAAAGGAACACTTTTTTTGTCTACTTTATTGAAGTATACTCTATTAAAGATTTGCCTAGTTGGTTTATTACATTTGACAAATTTAATAGAAACTTGGCTAATCAAATTGTTTTGCAACGGCAGCGTTTAATTTGCCACTTTTCTATGGAACAAACTAAGATCAGTCTAATTATATAAGCATGATCCTTATTGCATTTTTTTGGTTTACTTTCATTTAAACGAGCATCATTCTTACGAAAGTTTGGTTGTAGCTTTGAAATTTAGGGTTCAAGAAAAGGCCTATTTAGGAACTGGATTTTCTGCAAGTTATTTTCTTTTGTTTGGTTCTAGAAGTATCCTTTTTTTTTCGATCCACCAAGGAAGTCCGAGCAATACTTTTATTAAGTGTAGTGGTAATATCTTTGTCACTGAGTCAGTCATTTCCATATGCATCGTTGTCAAACTTTGACATTGTTTTGATTTCAATAGCAAGCCCTATACGTACAATCAGGTATGTGAGCAAAATCATAACTTAGAGGGGGATTTCATTTTAGGAGTGAGACTCAACTCCAAAAATGGATATATCATATGAAAAATATTATCTTTTAGCGTATGTCTTTATATTTTGGGGGTCATTTGCATGAAAATCCGCATTTCCTTCGTATTTACCGACGATTAGTTAACCATTTGTTTATATTGGAAAACCAGCTGTAAAGAAGAGTAATCACTTACTATAGAAATTCTACATTTCTATATACGACATCTGTACTCTAAAGCAGAAAAAAATATGTCACGGAAAGCACCTTTTTGGAATCAGGGTAGCACCAAAAAACTATATTTTATATACAAATAATATTAAAAAATAATATTAAAAAATATGCAAAATCCTTTTGTAATACATATTTTTAAATTCTTCTTCTTATTTTTCTTTTATCATCTGGTGTTTGGTCCATACTGAGATATTCTGGATGTATCTCTTTTCCTCGTTTCCTTTCCATTTTCTGGAAAATAAATTCGTTACCTTCATACATTTCTCACATAGCTGTGCTTCTTGTCCTTTCACTATTCTAACTATTCTAACCTTTAACTGCTGGTATAAAATCTCAATTAAATAAAAAAATAAAAGAACCTTCCTACCGCTATAAATTACATGACCTCTGCGTTCCATAGCCAATATAGCCTTCTTTTATTTTTCTCCCTATACCCACTTGCCCTATCTTTTCTGAGGTTTCATTTACTATGGTTTCAATCGGTTAACTTACTCTACAGAAAAATTTCTTTTATTTCTTATTGCCCACGACATCAAGGGGCTGCTCCCTTCATACTATAGTCAAACATTTTTCACTTCATATAAAAAATTCTCTAACCATAATACAACATATAAATATATGTACTACATCATCATATATCATACTCAAACACAGTCATGCGCCTTGCGTTATTAGGCAATAAGAATTCTTATCTATACAAATTTTCCATTTCAATTTTAACCTTTTTCTAATGAAACATATATAAATATATATATATATATATATATATATATATATATATATATATATATATATATATATATATATATATATATATATATATATATATATATATATATATATATATATATATATATATATATATATATATATATATATATATATATATATATATATATATATATATATATATATATATATATATATATATATATATATATATATATATATATATATATATATATATATATATATATATATATTACTGGCAAAACACGTATCTGCACTATTTTGCCCTATTTGGCAAAGATGAAAAATCGACATTTAGCCGTTTCATCAAACTTTGTCATTGATTTAATGGCATAATTGGAAAGAATACTGTCTAAAACCAATAGTAACAACTTTTTACCTCAATCTTGTGCCTAGTGTGACACAATGGGTGGTAAAAGTGCCGCAAAACTTGAGAAACGTTGAAGACGATTTTCTCGGAATAATGAAAAGTTAATTCACATTTATATCTTTTGACGGCGAAGTATTTCAGAACGAATTATTATTTGGATATTTTATAGCCTTTGATCAGTTAATATCTATTTTTTTTTTTTTTTTTTATCGGATTATGTGGTGATTGACTGCATATATACTGGCGACCAAATTTGGCAATGATTGGATGTTTTCTGTCTATGGAATATTACCACCGTAAGTGCAATTATGAAATAATGGACGACTTGAAAATTATTCTAAATCCAGTTTTGAGCTTTATTTCTCGATCGATGATCGATGGTATCAAAGAACAGACACTAACTGCTAAGACGACAACTTTTCAGTCATGATACCATTCTAAAGGCAAAGGAGGTTTTATATCAGGTGCTAGAAGTTGGAACACGTTTAATTAGATGCCAAAAATACAATGAAAACGTCCTCGACATTTGCAAGTGGTTCACTGCATCGAAAGAAAAACGTAGGATCCTGAAATTCGTAATATAGTCACCATGTGAAATTCCAACAATTGGAGATATGATCGTTGCAACGTTAATCTGTCGAATGAGTGAGCTTTCCCGTAAGATTGAAAGTTTTACCGGACAAAATCAGCACCCCCAGAATATTAAGACATACGCTAAAAGATAATATTTTTCATATAATTTATCTATTTTTGGAGTTGAGTCTCGCTCCTAAAATGAAATCCCCCTCTAAGTTATGATTTTGCTCACATACCTGAGTTCGTAGGTATTGAGCTTGCTGTTGACATCAAAACAATTTCAAAGTTTGACAACGATGTATATGGAAATTACTGACTCAGTGACGAAGATATTACCACTACACTTAATAAAAGTATTGCTCGGACATCCTTGGTGGATTGTAAAAAGGATACTTCCAGAACCAAACAAAAGAAAATAACTTGCAGAAAATCCAGTTCGAATAGACCTTTTCTTGAACCCTAAATTTCAAAGCTACAACCAAACTTTCGTAAGAATAATGCTCGTTTAAATGAAAGTAAACCAAAAAATGCAATAAGGATCATGCTTATATAATTGAACTGATCTTATTCTGTTCCATAGAAAGGCGGCAAATTAAACGTTGCTGTTGCAAAACAATTTGATTAGCCAAGTTTCTATTAAATTTGACAAATGTAATAAACCAACAAGGTAAATCTTTAATAGAGTAGACTTCAATAAAGTAGACAAAAAAGGTGTTCTTTTTGTCCAAAAAAGTAATATTTCCTGGAAAAGATGTCTTTTTCTGTCAGATTACTGCCAGGGTGTCACTCAAGGACAAGAAGCGTAGAAAAACACCAAGCACATTACATTGAGCAACCATGCTTCCGATCCAGTTTGTCTTGGGTCTCCACCAAAAAGTGATTCACAACATTTACCATTATATTTTCTTGCTTAATGTTTTTTTGGCTAGTGATTTTGTGTGTTGCGTAAATTCAAGCAAATAAATCATCGGAAAACCAACTAATATTTTCCAACTAATACAGTTTCCAACTAATATTCAACGTATTTTCAAACTACACAACCATATAAACCAAATTTCACGAGCTTATTTTGTGTAACTGACACTGGTGGAACCAAGGAAGCTGGGGGGGGGGCTGGGGAAAGCAAAATGGAACACTTAGTAAAACTTGGAGTGACAGGCAATGGAAACCAAAAATGTATTCTCTTTGTTTCGTCTAAGAAATCATAGTTAACTGAAAGTAGGTTAATCAAATTTGTTACACACTGGGTTGATGAGATTTGTATACGTTGATTTGCATGAAGAAGTGCAACTGAATAACCTAGAATTAGGGCCGTAAGTCACCATATGGGATTAGCTAATTAACAACCTTCTTATAGATTTTTCATTAGAATGATACAAGATTGATCATTATCGATTATCTTCCTGTCTTTTTTATTATTTTTGGTAATATTCTTACGAAGTTCAGTTGCAACTTCGATATTTAGTAGCCAACAAATCGTAGATTTAGACTACACCTTTGTAAAGCAACTTTTTTTCTTTTGTTTATTTAAGAAAGTTTCCTTTCTTCAATCTGTCAATTATGTTACTGTAAATTTTATAGCCTAACCGGTTCTATAGTAACATCTTCTTTGCGTAGTCGGTTTTTTATTATATGTCAATAAAGTTTTGAAAATGCATTGATACAAATAAAAACACAACCAGTCATGTACACAAAATTTTAGCTTAGAGGGTTGTTTAGGAGTGATATAGAATATAGAAAACAGGTAAATTATACAGAATAATAGACATTGGACAGAAGACTGTAGAAAGTGCAATACTTTGGAGCCCAGTTACCTGAATTTCTCCATTGTATGTGCATAATTAGTGATTAAAACCATTGATTTGATTATTGATAGACCAGGTATAGAAGAAAGTGAGTGATTATTACCAAAATTCTGCTTTTTGTACAAAAAAAAAGTTATTGCAGGATACACCTTGGGATTCTTCATTATTAATTAAGTCATTCTATCGACATAGAAATTTTAAATTGGGTTACTCCTCCTCGAATATTGTCAAGAACACCAATTACTGGTGGGGAAGGGAAGAGAGGTGTTAGTAGTTCTCCCTAGATTCTATAGAATTCTAGATTCTAGATTCTAGATTCTATAGATTCTCCCTAGATTCTAGATTCTAGATTCTATAGAATATTTTTTTATGTTTAGCATTATTAAATATATAAAAAAAATCCCTTGCCTTCTCCCTATTTTTAAAATTTAGCTCTATTGACACCTTTTTCTGTAAGCATGATGCCTGGTGAAGCAGCTAAATCACAATTTTACTGGTTATTTTTTCAAGATTCTAGCCTTTTTTTAAGACAGGCTTGGGTTCGCTCCCATTGGGGAGAATTGGAAATATTGCTTTTGGGTATTCCTTTTGGGTATCTCATTTGGTAATTGCCAAGAGAATTAACTGGAGACAAAGAAATATGTTAAGAAAACAATTCTTATTGCATAGTATGCAGAATAATCATGGTTAACCCATTTTGTATGCAGCCTCGCTATACTTCCCCCCCCCCCCTCCCTTAATTTGAAAATATATAGCCAAAATTATATATTTTCAATGTATTCTGCCACTCATAACTTGTTTTTCCAGTTTTATTACGTCACAGGTGATTCAAATTACAGGTAGCCTACATGGGTCGAAACAACTGAGAAAGGTAGGAATTATGTAATTTGGGCCATATATTTACACATCAGGGGGGGGGGGGTTAAACTATAGTGGGGCTGCATACAAAATGTGATAACTATTATTATTGTGCATATTATGAAGAAAGAATTGCTTTATTACCTTAAATTGCAGCTAGGAGCAACCTAAGGATTTCTCCTTGTAGAGCTCCAGAATGATGACTAGTTGTGTGCAAGGATCACTGGTGACCAGGTGCTGCTCCATCTTTGGTAGCATCCCAATTGCATTTACACTCTCTGGAGGACCGCTCAGCATCTAGCCTTTGTTTAAAAACATCAGCCGATTCAACAGTAACGGTTTCATTAGATAATTTGTTCCGATTGTTGGCAATACGTGTTGAGAAGAATTGAGTACGGACTCTACATGTTGTAGACTGCGGGACAAGTTTCAGGTGATGAGCTGTAGTTCTTGAATTGGTACTAACAGCAGGGAATAATGCTGGGAGAATATTAGCCCTCAATAACTTAAAGGCCAAAATGGCATCCTCTCTATTTCTCCGGTATACAAGTGTAGGGAGATTCAGCTTTGATAGTCTTACAGGGTAGGAAAGCTTTTGCATGCCAGATATCCCTTTAGTGTTACGTATCTGCACATCTTCAAGAACTTTTATATCTTTTTTAAAATATGAAGAGGCAAGTTACATTCCAACTTCAAGCTTAGGACGCACAAGTCCCTTGTAAAGAAGACTGATGACTTTAAAAGAACGAGTGGAAATGGTACGCTTAATCAAACCCAAGGTTGAACTAGCCCCAGCAGGAGACCTCTTAGCATGTGTGCTGAATTTTAATTCATTGTCAATAGTGACACCAAGATCTTGCTCATTATTTACAGAGGAGAGTTGGTGGCCTAAGTAAAAATAAGAGCGGCAAGGATTTTGTTTGCCAAAGTGAATGATATGGACCTTGGCAACCTTGAATTCAAGAAGCCAGGCCTCACCCCGTTGACCCAGCTGTTGAAGATTATTTTGCAGCAGGGCATGATCTTCACAGGACAAAGCTGGTCCAAGAAGCTTCAAGTCATCTGCATAAAGAGTTGATTTACTGCTGATAAAGGAAGGAGCATCATTGATGAAAATATTAAATAATGTAGGACCCAAGACACTTCCCTGAGGAACTCCACTCAGAACAAGCGTTGAGGAAGAAAGAATACGATTTCCAGAGTTATCAAACAACTGAACACATTGGTTTCGCAAAGAAAGAAAATCAAGGATCCAGAGCAAGGATTTCTCTTCGAGCTTTACTGCGCGCAATTTAATTGCAAGTCGATTGTGACACACTTTGTCAAAAGCTTTAGAAAAGTCAAGCAGAGTCATGTCAGCAGGCACCCTAATATCAAGCAACTTCGTGATGTGATCATATGATTCAAGGAGATTGGTGTCAACAGATTTTCCAGAACGAAAGCCATGTTGTGAACTATGTAAAACAGTGTTTGCTTCAAGGTGTTTAACCACTGCAGATTTAATTATTCTTTCAAGAACCTTAACAACTGCTGATGTCATGCTGATGGTTTGATAATTTTCAGCAAGGTCCTTTCCACCTTTTTTAAAAATTGGAATGATATGTGCAATTTTCCAATTCTGAGGTAGTTTAGAAAGATTTAATGATAATTTGAACAGCAGGGAAAGAGGTTGACACAAAACTGTACGACATTCGTGTAGGATATATGGGTGAATGCCGTCTGGACCAGCAGATTGAATCAGTTTGAGGGATGTTAGTTCCTTTGAAACCAAAGTATCTTTGATCAGAATTCGTTCCATATTATGGGATACATCATATAAGGGAAGTGTAGGATATACAATACTGGAGTTGGACAAAAAAAACAGAAGAGAAATTTTTATTAAAAATTTCAACTTTCAGTTCAGGATCAGCAACTGATTTACTATCATGCAGGATATCTTGGATTGTGCGTCTGAAAGATTAGAAAGATTTAGGGTTATCCTTAACTTCCTCAGCCAGTTTTTCCTCAAACCTTCTTTTCAACACTTTATTTGGTTTGTTGTTGGATTACAAAAGGATTTGAAGACTAGATAATTTTCTGCGGTCTTATTTTTTCTATAGTGGTTCCATGCTCTGTGTTTTCTATTGATTAGCTTGCTAACTTTACTAGTTAAAAAAGGTAAACTTTTTGCCTGTTTTACCTGAAAAATTCTGGTGCATGACTATTCAGCATTTCGAATTTCAATTTTTACACTTGACCCAGTGTCCTCAATATCATCCGTAATAAGCTTTTTCCAGTTGACTTTGGCAAGTTTTTCAGAGACTATTTTGTAGTTTGCATACTTTTGTTACTTAGAGGAAGGCTGTCTGGTAGGTAGACATAACTCTGAAATAATTACTACATGGTAACTATTACCAACAGGTGTGGTTATAATATTCTTAATAAGAAGGTCAGGGTTACGGAGTATAACTAGATCAAGAATGTTGGAGACTTGACCTTCCCTATAACGAGTTGGTTGTGATATTGTTTGACAGAGGGAATTATAAGAGAGGGCAGACAAAAAAGGAGAATCTCCTTTTATTAAGATAGGAAATATACAATTTGGGCTATATATTTGCACATTAAGGGGAGGGGGCAAGTGTAGCGAGGCTGCATAAAAAAACTTGTTTACTCTGATTATTCTGCATATTATGAAGTAAAGATTGTTTCCTTAACATGTTTCCTTCTCTCCAGTTAGCTCTTTACGCAAATATCTCTTATTTAGTACTATTTCCCCTAGTAGGGAAAGGCCACTGACAGGCTTGCGTGTTTGTGCAAAGTTGCAAAAATTGTCCTCTATGTTTGCTAAAGGAATTTTAATATAGTAGTCTCTAATGAAGTCTTCAATTTTGAATAATAAAAACGTGATAATGGAAGGGGCTTTGATTGAACATGTCAATGAAGTGTATGTATAGAATGGGTCGTAGCCTAGTTAACACAATTTGGCTTAATTTTATATTTTGGGCCTATTTTCACCCTAAATTATATTTTGCTAATGGTCTGCAACATCAAGGGACTCGTCAACACCCCAAATTAGGGCCCAAAAAGGTGCTTCCTACTTTCAAGACTCTGTAAGGGGGATTTGTTTCTGCCTCATAGAGGTAAAAAAAAGGTATAAGTTTAGAATTGTGGCTCCTGATAAGGAGACATGTTAAGAAAACAATTCTTACTTTAAAATATGTATAATGATCCTAGTTAACATATTATCCAAGGGGAGAACATTTATCATCAATTCTTTCCTCTAAAAATCCTTCTTTTTCCAGCTTGAAAGAAAAAAGTCAACAATAAACTTCCATTCTAAGATACAATGCATAAATCTTTTGAAATTGCCACTATAATAAATTGTTTTTATAGATAGCGTTCATTCCGGCCAAGTTCAATGGACAAGTTCCCAGCCAAGTCTATTGATTTTGAATTGAAGTTAGTTTAGGTTAGGTTGTATTAATATTTTGTATTTTCGCCACTGCTCGTTAAAAAAATGGTATTAACTATGACCAGGATGAACACTATCTATAAAACAATTTATTTGGCAATTCATAGCAGCAATTTCAAAAGATTTACACATTTTGTCAGCATGGAGCTTTATTGTATTTTTTTCTTTTAAGCTGGAAAAAGAAGGATTTTTAGAGGAAAGACTTGATGATAAAGGTTCTCCCCTTGGATAATATGTTAACTAGGATCATTATACATATTTTGAAGTAAGAATTGTTTTCTTAACATGTCTCCATATCAGGAGCCACAATTCTAAACTTATACCCCTATATATACCAATTCAGGGTATATATTTGCACATTAGGGGGGGGGGGTAAAGTTTAAACATACCTCTGATTTATATCAGAAACAAAATTTACTTATTTAATTTAGCTAGGATGAAAGTGAAAACATTGTTTGATGCCTTCTTTCATGCTCTTTCATAACTCAATAATTGCTTCTAGGGCTTGTTACATCTTGACCCCTTAAAGAAGCCCAAAAGGTATTTTATTTGAATTATGAAAGAGCATAAAAAACCATTAAATAATGTTTTTACTTTCATCCTAGCTAAATTATATGGTCCACTGCAAATTTACCATGAATTTTACCCCCTCATCCCCATAATATGCAAATATATCCCCTGAATTGTGGTTGACAGTTTCAAATTGCAAAATTCAGCACTTTTTTTGTTGACAGCATTTGAAAAACTTGAAACAGTAGGAAAATTGTTTATATTTGAGTTGCCTAATAAATAAGGTTTGAATTGTTATAAATAATTATTTTTGGAATATATTACTATTGAACAACTTATTTATAAACTAATGATGTGTTTTTAACCACTTTTCCATAACTTAACTAGTGTTGATAAATTCTTTGTGTGGTTACAAAAATGAAAAATGGGGCCCCTTTAAGGGCTGAAGATGCAATTAGCTCCAGAAGCAATTATCGAATTATGAAAGAGCATAAAAAAAGCATCAAATGATGTTTTCACTTTCATCCTAGCTAAATTATAGCACCACCTGGAAATTTACTAAGTTTAGATAGTATAGCTTCCAGGAACCTAAAGTTAACTATTCCTAATGTTTCAGAGCCTAGATTATGGAAAAAATTATAGTTTAGACAGGCTAAGATGTACCAATAGGCCTGGGCCTAGGGACACAATGCCAGGGGGCACAATAAATTATCACTCAATTTTTTTTTCTTAATAAAACTGGACTGATGAGTTTTATTGTCAAAGTGCCAGGTGCACTTGGCTGCTGTGCTACCTATTCACAGAAAAAGGGGTTTTAGCACAAGACAGGAATTCCATGGCCACTTATAATCTGTCAAATGTATCCCAAGAATGGCAGCTGAGAGTTCAGTATCACCTCTCTCTTTTATTACTTTGGCTCATCAGTTGCATTCTGTTCAGCACCTTGGCTATCCTCAAATTTTTGGGGATATCCCCAAAAATCTTATTAAAATGGAGCAGCAAAAATACTTGAGCCTAGAAGTATCAAAGCTTTAAATCCAGCCCTGCATTTAGCTGTTTTAATTATGCTACCTTGGAAAGTAATTGGGTAAATTTTTTGCAGTTCATATTATTGACTTACAATAAAGTAAACATACCTCTCAATGCCCTTTTTTATGCTCATTCCAAATATAATAATCATTTTTGCTGCAAATGAATGTTATTCCCACCCCTATGTTCACAAATTCAGGGTATATATTTGCACATTAGGGAGGGGGGGTGATGTTGGTTAAGTTTAAGCTTACCTCTTGTTTGCATTAGAAATAAATTTTACCCCCACCCTTCCTAATTTGCAAATATATACCCTGAATTGGTATATATAGGGGTGGGTGTGAAATTCATTTGTAACAAAAATGATTATTATATTTGGGAAGAGCATAAAAAAGGTATTGAGTGGTATGTTTACTTTATTTGTAAGTCAATAATATGAACTGCAAAATATTTACCAGTAGTTGACCTAGGCTAATAAAGCTATAACAAATGCATATATAGCATCAATTATCAGTAATTATGGAGCAGTCTACATTTATGACCTACAAATAAAGTGAACATACTACTTGATGCATTTTTTATGCTCTTTCTGAACATAATAATTGCTATTGTCATAAATTCAATTTAAAGCACTGATTGCATCCTTGAAAATGGTAATTTTTTAAAGAGCCATGATGATTTTTTTTCCATTGTTTTTGGGCATAACAAGGGTTAAAACATTGCTTTCAGATATATTATTTGATTATAAATGTATTTTATTAAAGTTATATAATCCACAAGCATTGATATGTCATGATTAAGTTGGATAAAATAAAATTCAAAACAGTTCTGGCATGTTTTCTTCTTATTCTGTTAAGCCACTTAACAACTGCCTTTTTGACTAAATATTGAAAAATATCAAATCTGACAGAAGAAAAATGGCAAAATTGTTTTGAATGTTTTTTCTCCAATTTAATTGCTACAAATCAGTGCTTGTGGATTATATAATTTTATCAAAATTTGTTTATAATAAAATAGTAAGTATGAAACCTATGTTTCAACCCTTTTGTATACCCAAAAACTAGAATAAGTAATTATTATTTCAAAGGAAAAAGGGCTTAAAATTGAATTTGTAACAAAAGCAATTACTATATTCAGAAAGAGCATAAAAAAGGCATCAAGTGGTAGACCTATGTTCACTTTACTTGCAGGTCAGAAATGTGGACTGCTCCATAGGCCTATTTACCCAATTATGCCCTGGAAAGTTGTTTTGAAGTGCGTACATTCACTCCTCCCTCCAAAGGGAGGAGTGATTGAACTTTGATGACCTTTAATAATTTTGTTTTGTAAAAATGAAAACTTGCAAAATATATATTCTGCTCAAATAAGGCACAAGAAAGTATTTTGACTTGCATGCCTTATTCAATCCTAATTTAAAGGATTTCAAACATCTATAAATCTATTTTTAGATTCAGAAAAAAACCTGAGATGTCTTAAAATTCTGCCAAAATACCAGAAAATACATTTTCAAAAACTTAAGCTGATAATAAAGAAATTGAAAGCAGAAATGTTTTTTTTTTTTTTTTTAAAGAATTTTTATAGGTAATAAATTAGTAATATATAAAATAATATAAGCCCAAGAAACAATAAAATGGTAGACCTAGCAGCTTGGTAATATATTCCCAGGGCATAGGCCCTGGGTTCATTCTGGAAAGTTTAATTTACCTAGAACAACTACTTTTTTAGATAGCAAGAAGCCCCTCAACTAGAATTTTATGCTAAGCTACACTAAGTTTATTTTTAAGCTCCTACATCTACTCCTTCTCTATTTCTTTAGTTGAGAAGATTGTCTAAAATACAGGCCATGCCAATGCAGGCTTTAACTATAGCCAAACAATCATTGATATTAGTGCTGTATTCCCATAGTCTAGAAAGAAACAATATAAAATTTTGAATGCTACTTCAAAACATTTTAAAACGGCCCACTTGACCTCAAGTTGTAAAATCTATACCCCAAGTTGTACATATACAATGAAATTTCCAAACATGAGTCTTGTCTTTAAATTGATTTAATGGAAAACGCAATACAACAGCAAATTCAGCCTATAGAAATTTCATTGCAAATATATTATTTAAGGTTTATATTGGACTATTAATAAGGTGGGGGGCGGGGTTAAGTTTACTGGTACACCTTAAGGAAATGTTAATCAGTATTTTAAATGTTTAAAAGCAGTTTTCAGAATTTTATAAGTGTGTTAAACAACTTGTGGTAACAAATCATAGGCAGTATAATAGTGCTGCCTAAGTAAAGAACAACATAGGCACAATGTATTTTTATTTATTATTATTATTATTATTTTTTGGTTTTAGACCAGGACACTTTGTATTAAAGGAGTTGTTTTAGAAACTTTGAAAAGGGCTCATTTGATTGGAAATTGAAAGGGCTAGTGCCCTTTTTCAGAGTCAAAAGTGATTAGAGGGCAAATAACCCCCTCCCATGCCCACCATTTCCCCAAACACATCCAATCAAAATTTAGAGATAGCCATTTTGTTCAAAATAGTTGAAAGGTCCAAAAATTAGGTCTTTGAGGATGATTCCCCCCCCCACAGCGCTCAGGGCAAGGGTTTTAAGTTATGCCCAGGGAGCATTTAAGGTTTATATAGAAAGGGCAATTGTATAAACTTTGGAGGGGGCTCATTGGATTGGTAATCAGAAGTTCTAGTTCCCTCTTTTTTTCCTTTTCTTTTTTAAATCCCATCTCCTCTCCTCTTGGTGACATAATAATCTTTACCACTTAATTTCAAACTTTAATGTTACCTACAGTAATTAAAAATGTCTTTTATATTTTAATTGGGGTAGCCAAACATAATTGATGAAGACAAGGTATACTACTATAAATTTTAAAACCACAAAAAATACCATTCCCAGTTTTGCATAGTGTCATTTCACCTTAGGGCACCCCTTTCACTGTGGAAATACATTAATAATATGCAAACAATTTTCTTAAAACCTTGTTCTCAATCAACTATACATCATCCTCCCAACCTTTCCCCAACCCCATAACAAACCTAGGAGGAGTAAAATGCTATGCCCTTATAATATGTTTATGCACGCCATTCTAATCATTCTTTAATAACCCACAAATAAACTATTAAATTCTTTTTAGTACCCTTTTGGCTACTCAAAATTTATACACTAACCATTAAAATATAATTTAAATTCAATTGTCATAATACCAACTTTATTTCCTCATTTTTTTAAAAAAAATTTACAATCTAAAACTTTTTATACTTTATAACATTTAAATCAAAAATTTCAAATTTAAAACTCAATTTTACTCATCCATTCCACATCTTCTCTCTCCCTCCATACTCGAGTCCATCTCAAGTCATCCACATAACTTTCAAGCCCTCTTTAGTTCCCTCTTTAAGATTCAGAGTGATCAGAGGGTGACCCACACCTTGTATTTTCCCAAAATACATCTGATGGAAATTTTGAGATGGTCATTTGTTGTTGTAGAAACTTCTAAAAAGCCTCATTTGATCGGAAACTGAAGGGGCTAGTACCCCTTTTAATAACCAAAAGTGACTAGAGGTCAACTAAACCCCCTACCACAACCACCATTTCCCCAAACTCATCCAATCAGGATTTTGAGATAGCCATTTTATTCAGCGTAGTTAGTATGACAAACCCCCCCCCCCCACACAGCCCTCAGGGTATGGGTTGTAAGCAATACCCTGGGGGCATATAAAGTTTTATAGAAAGGGTGATTGTATAATCTTCAGAGGGGGCTCATTGGATTCGTAATCAGAAGTTCTAGTACCCTTTTTAAGATTCAAAGTGATTAGAGGGTGGATACCCTCCCCCAAACCATGTATTTTCCTTAACTGCATCTAATGGAAATTTTGAGATGGCCATTTGTTATTGTAGAAATTTCTAACAAAGCTCATTCAATTGGAAATTGACAGGGTTAGTGCCTCTTTTAATAGTCAAAAAGTGATTAGAGGGCAACTAACCACTCTCTCATGCCCACCATTTTCCCAAACACATCCAATAAAAGTTTTAAGATAGCCATTTTGTTCAGCATAGTTAAAAGGTCTGGAAATTATGTCTTTGAGGATGACAACCCCCCCCCCACAGCCCTCGGGCCAAGGACTGTAAGCTATGTCCTGGGGGCATATACAGTTTTTATAGATAGGGTGGTTGTATAAACTTCAGAGGGGGCTCATTGGATTCGTAATTAGAAGTTCTAGTACCCTTTTTAAGATTCAAAGCGATTGGAGGGTGTATACCCCCCCTGCACCTTGTATTTCCCTGAAATGCATATGATAGAAATTTTTAGATTGCCATGTGTTGTCGTTGAAACTTCAAGAAAGGCTTATTCGATTGGAAATTGAAAAGGCCTTTTTTAGTCGAAAAGTCTGGAAGTTATTATAAGGAAAGTCTCCAAGGAAATTTATCAGAGAAATTTTACACAGGGGAGAGGGATTTCCTGGTATGATTTGAAAAAAAGGAAGAAATTTAAAAAAGAAGTTTTTCAGTTGAAAGTGAGGACTGAAATAAAAATTCAAACAAACAGATATTATTCTGTAAATTGAGGGCTGCCTCTTCATCAGCCCTTCATCTTTATGCCAAAAGTTTACTTTCCCAATTCCTTAAGAACAGCTTCTGAAACAAAAGGTCCATTGTATTTTTATGAGAAGTATTTTTAAGAACTTTAAAACTTTTGTGTAAAGAGCAAAAGATGAGGAAGGGGCAGCCCCTCATGTATAGAATAATTTCTATTTGTTTCCAGTTTTAGTGTTGTTCCTTACTTTCAACTGATTTTTTTTTAATCCTTATGGAGAGCAGGAACATAGAGCACTGGTTCCTAATCTTGTAATTTCGATTTGATTATATTTTTTTTTACTTTTAAGTTTTGAACAAACAATCTCAGTAATTTGAGTAAGATTAGGAGGAGTTCTAGGATTTTTTTTTGTATGAGAATGTAGTTTGAAACAAGTGTTTCTTTATTTTATATAGTAATATTCATGCTGAGTATTTGCCTTTTACGTTTCCAAAATAACCACTTTTGTCCAATTTGACATATTCTATTACATTTGGATTATAAACTCTAATTCAACTCCACTGACTGCCTGTGACTCAACTGAATAGAAGCCTTATCTGCAAAGTAAGTTAATAAAACAAATGAGTTCAGACCTGTGTATTGCCACTGTAAAAAAACGAATCATAAAAGTTTTAAATAATCTTTCTAAGTAGTTTCCAAAATTTTATATGACCTTTTCACAAATTGATATAAGTTTTTGCATTCTTTTGTTGCAAGACATCACCCCGCATGGCTTTAATGTCATAAATGTGAACTTTTGAATCAGAGAACTGTAGAGTTTCACAATGTAATTTCAGATAACTCTGAGCAAGGTACTTGCCTTTGATAAATGAGACTACCAAGTTTATTTAGGATAATCTTGGTGCAAAATTGATTTTCTAAATTAGACACTATGGGACAATAAAAGAGTAATACCATTTGATTGTCTGTTCAATTTTTTAATTTGTTCTTTCTTTATATAATAATTGTTTCAGTGAAAGTTGGGTTTCAGGCAATTCCTGTCACCCTCCTAATGCCTGGATTTAACCCCTGTCTATGTACAAGATTTTGATCATTTTTTTGGTTTGCAATATTGGTTGGTTCATAATGCCAATAAAAAAAAAAAAAAAGTAAAAAAAAATTGTTTTTTGACTAGGCTTGTATCCAGGCATTAAATATGGCTGTGACACAATTGCTATTATAGTAATCATTATGTTTGGATGTGAGTCTGAAAGATTTTTGACATCCCTTTACCTTGACCTTACATATAATAGGTACCATAATAGTACTGCCTGAATAGAGAGAAAACTGGCTTTGTGTATTAATTTTTATCTTCATGCCAAGCCACTTTATATGGAAGGAGTTGTGGAAGCCTTTTGGGGGGACTTTTTGTATTGGAAATTGAAAGTTCTGGTTTCCTTTTTAAGAGTCAAAAGTGATAGGAGGGCAACCAGTCCCTCTCCCATGCCCCCTTTTGTTAAAAATAACAGTTTGGACAGGGATAAATCCTTTTATTAGACAGTAAAAAAAAAAAAAAATATACTGGATATTTTGATCACATATCTCCTATACTTTGTTGCCCTCCCTCATGGACATCTGATCAAAATTTGAGATAGTCATTTTGTTCAGTTTCGTTGAAAGGCTCAATAACTCTGCCCCTGGGGATTACATGGCGCCCATAGCCCTTTGGGCAAGGGTGGTAATTTATGCAATTTGCCCGTTGTTTATACAGGATTTTTTGTGTTATTGGGGAGGGGGGGTGTTTTATCCCAGGTCTCCAAAAAGGCTAACAGTATTAAGCTTTCAGAAAATGTTAATGGGAACATTGAACTACTCAAAACATACTGTATGCATGCACATTGTCAAAAGGATGCGTTAGCTCAGGAATAGGTTAGATTATTAACTTGAAACATGAAGGTTATGTTGAACTAACAAAAAGGCATTATGCATCCATGTTAGTATTACTACTACTTCTGCTGCTACTACTAAGGTTACGAGTATTAAGGTGAAAATTTCAAGGAACATTAAGGGGATTTTGAACTAAATCAAAACACACTACGGGCATTTAGGTTGTCAAAGGAGTATATCAGCAATATCTTAGGAACAGCTTAGGGTGTTAAGTTGAAACTCTTTAGGGCACATTGAGGGGGATATTGAACTAAACAAAAGTTACTATATATATAATGCTACTACTACTACTACTGATACTACTGCTACTACTACTACAACTCATACATCTACTTAGACTAAGGGTATTAAGGTGAAACTTTCAGAGAATGTTGATGCGTGTGTTGAACTAACCAAAATGGAATATCTGCACACTACCACTAATACCATTATTGCTAATACTACTCCTACTGTTAATGCTACTACTGCTATTAAAGGATGTTAAGGTGAAATTTTCAGGAAATACTGAAAGGGATGTTGAATTAAATCAAACACACTATTAATATGCAGGCTATCAAATGGCTATATCAGCAATCTCTCAGGAACAGCTTGAAGTATTAAGTTGAGACTTTTAGGGAAGGCTGAGGGGGATATTGAACTAACTAATTCATCTTGGAGTTCATTTCTCCATATCATAGTTCTCATTTAAGTAACAGCTTAGAGTATTAAGTTCAAACTTTTAGGGTATGTTGAGGGAATGTTGAAATAAAGACAAGGCACTATATGTATTCTGCCACTACTGGCACTACTACTGTTACTAGTACTACTATCGTTAAGGCTGATGGTATAAGGTAAAAATTTCAGGGGATAACAGAATCAAGACACACTACACTCATGCAAATGGGAATTTCAGCAACATCACAGGTATGGCTCAGAGGATAAATTTGAAACTTTCAAAGCATGCTGAGGGGGGTGTTAAACTAACTAAAAGGCAGTATGTATACTGCGACTACTACTAATGCTGTAGAGGCTAAGGGTATTGAGGTAAATGTTTCAGGACATGATGAGACGAATGTTAAACTACCTAAAGGCCTATAATATTATGTTGAAACTTTCAGGGCATGTTAAGGAGGATGTTGAATTGACGTAGAGGGACTATATGCTTACTATTGTTTTTACTACTACTATTAGTACTAATACTACTGCTGCTAGTATACTTATACCAAGGAATAGGGCATTAAACTGACATCTTCAGGGAATACTGAGGGAGATATTAAACTGAATCAAAATACAATTATGTGCATGCAATTTGTCAAAAGGGCATATCAGCAGCATCCCAGGAGTAGCTTAGGGTATTAATTTCAAACTTCTGGGGCATGTTGAGGAGGATGTTATACTAACCAAAAGGCTTAGAGTATTAAGTTGAAATTTTTGGGGCATTTTGTGGTGGATATTGAATTAACAAAAAGGCATCATGTTCATACTACTAGTAAGCTACTTTTAGTACCACTACTGTTACTCTTACAACTACTACTATTACTAAGGCTAAGGATGTTAAGGGGAAGTTTTCAGGAAATGTTGCTGAGAACGTTGAACTAAATCAAAACTATTGCGAGCAGTTTGTTGAAAGAGGTATCAGCAATATCCCAAGAAGAGCTTTTGGTATTAAGTTGAGACTTTTAGAGCATCTTAAAGGGGAAGGTAAACTAACGAAAAGGCACTTTGCAGATACTAATAATACTGCAATGGCTACTACTACTACTGAGGCTAAGGGTATTAAGTTGAATCTTTCAGTTAATTTTTAGGCAGATGTTGAGTTACTAAGAGACACAAATCTGAAAACTAGCCTACCTCTGCTACTTCTACTGATACTGCTACTACTGCTAGCACTACTACTAAGGCTAAGTTTATTGAGGTGAAATTTTCAGGAAATGTTAAAGAGGAACATTTGACTAGATCAAAACACATTATATGTATACATGTTTTCAAAAGGTTTTGTCATAATATCTCATAATATCTTAACTTACAACGTTAAGTTGAAACTTACAGGGCATGTTAGGAGGGATGTTGACCTGAATCAAGGCATGCTATGCACATTTTGGCTGCCAAATGGTTATATCAGCAATATCCCAGCAAAGGGTATTAAGCTAACACTTTCAAAGCTACTTATGTTACTACTACTATTGCTACTTCTATTGCTACTTGTGAACTAAATCAAAATAGTTTAAGGGCATCCAGGTTGTCAAAATGGCATGGGTGGGATAGGATATCAGGACTGGAATAGGGTATTAAGTTTAAACTGCCAGGGAAAATTATGGGGACATAAAAATAAATCAGGACACACTATATGCATACAGGTTGTAAGAAGGGTATATAAGAAATATACCAGGAATGGTTGAGGGTATTCCAGGCTACTACTACAACTATCAAACTAAACCAAAAGAGTTTAAGTGCATCCAGGTGGTCAAAATGGCATAGATGCAATGTCTCAGGACTCACAGGCCCTGAATAGGGTATTAAGTTGAAACTTTTAGGGAAACGTGAGGGGAATGTAAAACTAAATGAAAAGGCACTGTGCATGGTGGTTGTTGGAAACGGCAGATCAGTAATATTTCAGGAGTGGCTGAGGATGTTAACTTGAAACTTTCAGGGTATCTACTCCTGCTACTACTGCTATTGAACTGTGTCTCAGGAGCAAAAGAGGTAATTCAGTTTTAACTTTCAGGTAAAGTGGAGTGGGATGTCAAGTTAAATCAAAAGGTTCTATGTATGTCCAGGTTGTCTAAAGGGTATAGGTGCAATATCCCAAGAACAGCTAGGGGTTTTATGTTAGTTCTTTCAGAGCATATTATTGGGGATTTTGAATCAAATCAAAAGACACTGTGTGCATCCAGGTCTGTCATAAGCGCGTATTTGTGAAATCTCAGTAACAGCTAAAGGTACTAAGTTGAAATTTTTGTGGCATGTTGACGGGTATGTTTATCTAAATAGGGCTGTTTAAAGCTTGCGTCTGCAATATGGACTTGTTAAGGGTATTCAGCTGAAACTTTCAGGAGATGTTGGAGTGGATGTTCAGCTTATTGAAAACCGAGTATACACATGCAGTTTGTCAAAAGGGCGTACTGAGGGTATTAAATTGAAACTCTCATCGCTACTACAATTTCTACTACTAATACTTTTACAGTGACTGTTTATTCTACTGCTTCTGCGACTATTTTTTTTACCGCAGCTGCCACTGTTTACAACTGTGACAACCTGCTAATGCTTTGCGACTGCGAATACTTGTGACTGCTACTAATTGCAGTCTTGACTACTCACAGATTTGACTCCTAATTGTGACTGACACTACTTGGAACTGCCACTACCTGGAACTGCGATTGCGAATCTTTCTGTGACTGATTACGACCTTGACTGCTTGCAACTGTGACTCCAACTGCTTGTGACTGCGACTGCATGCAACCTTGACTGCACCAACTACTTGCATCTGCAGCTACTAACGACTGCAACTGATTGCGACTGTGGGTACTTGAAATAGTGGCTGTGCTTACTTTTGACTAACTGGAACTACGACTACATGTGACTCTGACTATTTGTAATTGCATCGGTAACTATCCTACATGCTACTATGACTACTTACAATTACAACTGTGACTACTTGCGACTACTACTACTACTGCTATTCTGACTACTACTATTACTCCCACTATTACTGCTACTACTACTACTACTACTACTATTGAACTAAATCAAAAGAATCCAAGTGCATCCATTTTTCAAAATCCCTCAGATGCAATATCTCAAGAAAAGAAAAGGGTTTTAAGTTAAAACTTTCAGGGAAAGTAGAGGGAAATGTAAAAAAAAATAAAAAAAAAATTTTGCATCCAGATTGTCAAAAGGGTGTCTCTGCAATATATAAGGAGAAACTAAGGATATTGGATATTGAACGTTGAGGATGTTGTGGATGTTGAACTAAATCAAAAGACAGTATGTACAACCAGCTTTGTCAGAAGGGCATATGAGTGGTATATCAGGAACAGCTAAGGGTATTGAGTTAATGCTGCCTGGGCGAGTTGAGTGGGAAATTGAATCAAATAAAAAGACGCTTCCTGCGTCAATGGTTGTCAAAAACGTATTTGTGCAATATCAGGAAAAGTGGGGCTCGCTTAGCCTAAGTAGAGGTTAAGGGAATTAACGTGAAGCTTTTGGGGCATGTGGAGAGGGATAGTAGAGGAATATTTGTCCATACTCAAGGTTGTAATATGATGAGGGTTGGAATTCTTTCAGTATCGATTCAGTAAGTCTATTTGCAAACTCTGACCTGCTTTCAGCTGCACTGTGTGCAGTAGGCTTTTCAGTTAATGCTGCCAAATATGGGTTTTTGTGTTTTAGGACTCCTCCACCAGCATCACCTCTTTGCTTGAGTTTTGCATCTGTAACATGTTGAGCAAGTTGTACCTTTTTCCACGTCACTTTCGACTACTTGCTCTCATATTACGTCCAGTGAGCTGAAAAGTATGTGGGCTCTTTACGGAAAAATTTCACCCAATCATGGTCGGTATAACCGAAAAGGACTTTACCAACCTTACTCTAATTTTTGTGTCCATGCGGTGTTTTATCTTTCTGGTTTTTCTTTCCCCCTTCGCAATAAGGATATGAATAAAACACACTTAGGATATTTTAAGTGTTGTAAAGATCTACTGCGTTTGCCTTGGTGGTACTGGAACCATAGAATTGTTTCTAAATTTGACATTGTTGATGCGCCCTCGCAACTGAAACAATTATTTGCAGATATATGAAGCTCAGCAAATGATTGGTGTTTTTGACCCTCTTTGGCCATTTTTGAGTTGAGTTAATTTATTTATAATGTATTAGAATCGTATGTTTATGGTTTTTTTTCCTTTTTGTTTACTCTACAGTTTTATCATTGTATTTTGTGGGTTATAAATAAATATCATTATTATTATTATATAGTATTGATAAAGCAATTATTGCAGCTCTTCTTGAATAGTATGGAGACAACGAGTTGTCATCTAGTCATGAAGAAGCTGGTACCAGGTTTTTAAATCTCGCAGACCATGCCGTGAACAGAAAAAGCTTGGTTGGTACCCTGCATTATTTTGATTATCTTTCCCGCAAAGGCTGAAGTAGCTGTAGATCAGATTTACTGCTTACCTATGCATATAAAATCTGCGAAGCTAGGAACAAGTTGTCTTGTCAGTATTTCATAACATGTGTAGATTTCATTTCACAAGCTTTCCGTATGGAATTGCAAAGTTGTGATTTTTCTGGTCAGCCAAGTGCTGAGATACTGCACTGGATCTTCTAACAGAGGAAAGTATAAATTTGATGGCAAAAAAAACTTCAATTTTGTCTGATCATTCGCTGAAATCTCACAATAAATCATCATCTCCGTTTATGGAAGAGATCTAGACGATTAAAAAACTTAATAAACTTCGAGCACACTTATATTTGCAGCTACAAGACCCATGGTGCCTTCCACTGACTGACTTCTCGCTCAAGGATTATTTGAAATAGCCTGTTTGTTCCAGATGCTTGTATGGATGCAAAGTCATGGCCCTCCCCTTGTTTTCCTCTGGTCTGCACAATGAACGGGAAAACAGAAGGAACTCAGCTGAAACTAGCCATCGCATCTTAGGCTCCCTAGCAGATTTCTTTGCTTTCATTTTACAACAGTCTTCGCACTAAAATGGCCCTTTATTGTAAGTGTACGACTATAATAATTTTTTGTGACAGTCCTCGTGCATGTGGAGCCGGTCCTACGTGGTGTATTCTCACAGCAACGAACATGTCCAAATCTGACGATGAATATGATAGTTAGATTATCTTTGTACGTCTATTTTTGTAATTGTCATATCATAATGAAAGTATATAATGGGTATGAACGTATATGCTTATAAATGTCCAAAAAAAGATTATTTGTAACAGTGCTTGCAAATGTATTCTCACTGCTATTAATTAATGTATTTTATGTCAGATCCAAATCAGATCCTCTGCATATGTCTATTTTTATAAATATCTATATCTCTGTGAAAGCTTATTACATAACCGTATGTACGCAGTTTCTGCGTAGGGGGCTGGACTCTTGGTCCTCTGGAGATACCTCTAGTAGACGAATACTAATGGTAATTTATATATATATTTTTTTTTTTTGAAGTACACCCTTGCAAGTGACGCTTTTGGTGTGCTACTGATTAATTTTGTTTCTGCCTTTGGAGAATTGTTGCTATTACTTCTATCACGTGTTTCAACATTTTTGTCCTATCCCCTTTTTTTATCTCCAGTTCCAGAAATTATGTCTACCCTGCTCATCTACAATTATGTAGGGCATTTTTAATTCGCTTGTTGCTCAAAAGATAATGTCTAGCTCAGAGAACCATACTCTCAGAGAAGAGAACGCATCTCCACTCCTTTCCTATAGCCGATATTTCCGCAATTGATCTCCTTTCCTAAATATAATTGGATATCCCCCTTTTCTGTTCGCCATTTTGAGCCACAGGATGGTATAGGATTACGAAGCAAAATATTAAGCTCAATTAATTGCTTCATTTCTTATTTGAATCCTCAATTTATCAGTGTGTGCTGTTTGTGTAAAAAACAGCGACACACTGTTCTTATGACAAATTTACAGGTAAACTTAAAAAATATACAACTCCCCCCAAATATAAAATTTCTGTTGTCAAAAATATAGCAAACTGTTTAAAATAATTAGAAATATCAGACAATAAAAATTCATAGAAACATCTGAAAATGAAAACACAATGTCTTAAAAATATGTTGAATAAAAAGTAAAAATCGCAAATATACTTAAAAGTATGAACTTCCTTTGAGATAAAAACCCCTAGCTTTTGTTGCATATTTCTTTAGCGAAAAACAAAAAATATAACCAAAAACTTCTTAGCTTTAGAATTCAAATATGTCAGGTTTATTATATTTTCCTTTCAATTATACAGCTTCAGAAAAGAATAAACTGAAACGATGCCCTTATAGACCAATTTTGTACTCATAGGAAAACAATCGAGCTGTTCTACACGGTTATGAACCAGTGGGACCAAATACCCTAGAAACCACAGTTAAACCAACTGCAATAGTTGTGTGACATTCCTTGAAAGATAAAGCCATCCGGATCAAAGACTAATATATTAAATTGTCAACGGACATTATTTTTTTTATGTTGCGAGAAACAAAAATGCGGCACAGAATAAAAAAAATGTTTACATGTTGACATGCCCAATAGCCTATTTCTAAAGACATAGTTGCTAGACCGTTCTATTATGCTGAACAAAATAGTTTTTTCACAATTTTGACTGAATGTGTTTGGAAAATGAATGGGCTTGTGAGAAGGGCTGCTTGCCCTCCAATCTCTTTTTACTCTTGAAAAGGGCACTATAACTTTAATTTTGAATCGAATTAGCTCCTTTAAAAGTTTCAACGATATTTCAAGGTATTATAGAGTGGTGCTGCCTATGATATTGCTTATATTTTTTTTTTTGAAAACCTACATGCATACAGTTTTTTCCTTTAATTGAAACTCTTTCTAAACGTTCCCTAAAAGTTTCACTTTAGTACCCTTAGCATCATTAGTTATAGCAACTGTAGCCTAGTGGTAATATTAAAAATATACACATAGTGACTTCTGGCTAGTTCAAAATCTCCCATAATTTATCCTTAAAGGTCTAACTTAATGCTATAAATTTTTCTTCAGATATTGCTTTGTCACCTTTTTGAAAGTCCACATATTCATAGTTTGCTTTGATTTAGTTCATCACCCGCCTAAATATTCCTTAAAAGCTTCACCTTAATTCCCCTAGCTTGCGCAGTAGCAATTACTGTAGCAGCATTAGTTGCAGCATGCGCATAGCACCTTTGATTTCTTCAATGTCCCCTTCAATACACGCTGAAAGTTGCAGCTTAATACCATCAACCGTTCCTGAAACATTTCTGATGCATCTGCTTGACAACCTGTGTGGGCATAGTGTGTTTCGATTTACTTCCATACAGTTTCTATATACCCCAAATTTGTCGCCTTAATATCCTTAGTTTTAATAGCACTAGTGGTCGTAGTAGCAGTAGAATTAATTGTAGTAGCCTAAGCTTTACTGGCAGTAGTAGTAATAGAAGTAGTAATAATATTAACAGGAGTAGTAGTATGGGTAGAAGCAGTAGCATTAGGATGCAAACAGACAGATGTAGGATGCATACAGACGGCGTGTTGTTATTCAGTTCACCTCCCCCCTCGAAATTCCTTGAAAATTTCACAGGTTTGCATACTTCTTGAAAGTTTCATCTCAATGCTCTTAACCTTATAAGTAGCTGCAATAGAAGTAGCAGTAGTAAATGTAGCAGTATCAGTAGTATTAGCATTATTTTGTACATATTGCCTTTTGGTGAGATAAATAATACATTGTGCCCACATCGCTCTTTTCTTAGGCAGAGCTATCGCACTGCCTATGATGATCTTTCCCTTTAAGCATTCTTTGGAAGTTCCAACTTAATACCCAAATCAATTCTTGAGATCCGCTGTTTTGACAATTTGCATGCACATAGCGTCTTTTGATTTAGTTTAATTTTTCTCTCAGTACTGTAAATGAATTAGTTTGACACCAGTAGTGGTGGTAGTCATAGTAGTATTTGTAGCATGGAGATATTGCCTTTTTGATCATATCCCTTATCTTTTCCTGAATTTTCCAAATTAATATACTCAGATATTACTGTGTTACACCCTTTTGACAATCCTTATATACATAACGTATTTTGATTTAGTTCAACACTCCTCTTACATTCTCTGAAAGGCGCTCATCTGAATTACCTTCGTCTTCATGGAAAGTAGAGTTCAAACATGCATACATCTCTTAATAACATATACTATGTGTAAACAGTGAACGAATTGCCTAGCTTACAGCCCTTGTCCTGAGGACTGTGTGGAGGTTGACATCCCCAAAGACATAATTACTGGACCCTTCAACAAGGCCTTCTGGGGAATTATAGGCTTGGGAGGAGGGCTAATTTTCCCCCATTCATTTTTGACCCTTAAAAAGGGCACTATAACTTCCGACTTCCAATCAAATGAGCTTTATCCGATCCGAAGTTTATACGACCACCCGTTCCATAAAAACCTTATATGCCCCAGGGCATAACTTACAATCCTTGTCCATAGGCTCTGGGGGTTTGTGTCCACCCTAAAGACATTGTATATGATTTTTGGACTATTGGTAACAAAATAGCTGTCTCACAATTTCAGTTGAATGCCTTTCGGGAAAAAATGCTATCAGGGAGGTTGGGGCGGGGGGGGGGTTTGGTTGCTCTCTATCATGTTTAACTCTTCAAAAGGAACTAGAACTATACATTTCTAATCTAATAAGCCTCTTCTAAAGTTCAAACGACCTCTCCTTCCATAAAAACCTTATATGCCCCTGGGGCATAGCTTACAACCATTACCCCAAGACTCTGGGGGATTCTGCCAACCCCAAAGGCCTTATCGTATGATCTTTGGACGATTTTTGAACAAATTGATATGGCGAGAGGGAGGGGGCGTGTGGGTGTACTCTGATCAATTTGAATCATAAAATGGGCACTAGCACATTTGATTTCCAATCAAATGAACCCATTCCGGGGTTTTATGACCACCCTTTCCTTAAAACCCTTATATGCCCTCAGGGCATAACTTACAACTGTTGTGCTGAAGACTGTGGGGGGGGGGTGTTATCCTCAAAGACATAATTTTCAGACCTTTCAACTATGCTGAACAAAATGGCTATCTCAAAATTTTGATTAGATGTGTTTTGGGAATTGATGAGCGTGGGGGGGGGGGGGCAAGTTGCCCTCCAATCCCTTTTAACTATTAAAAAGGGCACTAGCCCTTTCAATATATTATTCAATGAACCTTTTTTGAAGTTTCTGCGACAACAAAGGACCAGCTCAAAATTTCTATCTGATGTATTTTAGGAAAATACTGGGTGTGAGGGGGGCAGGTATTCACCCTCCGATCACTCTTAATCTTAAAAATGGCATTAGAGCTTCGGATTACCAATCTAATGGGCCTACTCCGAAGTTTATACGATCACCCTTTCTGTATAAACCTTTTATGCGCCCAGGGCATGACTTATAACCCTTGTCCTGAGGGCTCTGGGGGGGGGTTGTCATCCTCAAAGATATAATTTCCAGACCTTTCAACTATGTTTAACAAAATGGCTATCTCAAAATTTTGATTGGATGTCTTTTGGGAAACGATAGGCGTAAGAGGGGGTTAGGTACCCTCCAATCACTTTTGACTATTAAAAAGGGCACTAGCCCTTTCAATTGCCAGTCGAATGAGCCTTTTTCGAAGTTTCTACGACGACAAATGGCCATCTCAAATTTTCAATCAGATGTATTTCGGGAAAATACGGGGTGTGAGGGGGGGGGGGGGGTTATCCACCCTCCGATCACTCTGAATCTTAAAAAGGGCATCAGAACTTCGGATTATCAATCCAATGAGCCTGCTCCGAAGTTTATACGCTCATCCTTTCAATATAAACCTTATATGATCCAAGGACATAACTTATAACCCTTGCCCTGAGGGCTCTGGGGGGGGGGGAGGGTTATCATCTTCAAAGACATAATTTCCGGACCTTTCAACTATGTTAAACAAAATGGCTATCTCAAAATTTTGATTGGATGTGTTTGGGGAAATGGTGGGCGTGGGAGGGGGGTTAATTATCCTCCAATCACTTTCAACTATTAAAAAGGACACTAGCCCTTTCAATTTCCAATCGAATGAGCCCACTTCGAAGTTTCTACGAGATTTCCTTCGATACAAAGTGCCCTAGTCTAAGAAAAAAAAATAAAATAATAATACATTGGGCCCCCATCGCTCTTTACTTACTCATAGGTAGCGCTATTGCGCTGCCTATGAGTAGCAACACTAATACTGAAGTTTAAAATTTAAATGCTTAAAATTGAAGTTATTTGAAAACGGGCTACATCTTTCTCAAAATTATGCTTTTATGTGAATTCCACTCTCATTGCGTAAGTAACTAAAATTGTACGCGTTCAAGCTCCCTTGGTTTTAAATAAAAATAAATTCTATTATTAGAATTATTCGATTATTATCAAATTTGTCTTTGCAGTCTTTTTGATATCTGATAATTTTTGTGTGCTTAAGTATTCAATACTGTTTGGCAATTACATATTTACATGTTAATTACACAATTACAAACGGGTTACAATAAATACATAAACAAACATCTCATTTAAAAAACACAATCCAATGCATTACTGCATGCAGGATAAAAACCCGAAAAAAAAGAAAAACACTTAAAAAAAAAATATATATAATATTTTCTTTTATTATCTTTTATTTCCTCGGACCCTAATATAACCCAAAAAGGGTCCAACCCAAAAACAAATAAATATCTTCTCTCGCCTCCCTCTCCCATCCCTCCAACAAAAAAGTGGGAACTTGAGAACCATCCACGCAAACAACCCAACACAACTCACAACATTCACAATAAGAGAGGAGAAAAAAAAATAAATAAAAAAGGAAATAAATCACTCATCCATTCAAAACCTAAACAATCATCTCACCAACAACATTCAACCAATCATTCTCTGCACACAACGACTAACATCTTAAATATCGAGAAAAACAACTTACCCTAGGGAATTTCGAATTTCAACCAGATCTGTCTTGTTTTTTACCTCCTCGGGAAGTTTGTTCCATACAGCCGGGTCAGATAACGGATACAAAATGCAGACCTTGTTGTTACAGGGAACTGGATTTGTATTGAATGGGCATTCTTTGTCTCATACCTGTGTTGAGCTTCAGTAAATGCAATCGAGAAACATGCAGGTAGCAGGTTATTAAAACTTTTAAACATTAATAATGCCGTGTAAAACTTAACTAGGCTGAACAGTGGCAGAATCTTAATACCGTCGTATTGCCTTCGAACCGAGTCAGAACCTCGTATTCCAGATAAAACAGCTTTATTTTGTAGAACCCTCAGTGGCAGTAGATAAGTATTAAATGTCGCTGACCAAACACTTACACAATATAACAAATACGGATGAACCAGCGAGAAATACAGCATTCTTAAAATTTTAGGAGGGAAAAAATGTTTCAGTTTCCGCAGCATTCCAACATTCCTGGCAATTTTTGTACACAGTGATTCAATATGAGGTTTAAACATAAGACACTCGTCAACTTGGACACCAAGATATTGGACATAACTATGTCTCTGGAGATATCCACTTTCTAGTTGAATACCATGGATCCAAGGATAATAATTAGTACTTCTTCCATATAGAATAAATTTACTTTTACTATGATTCAAACATAATTTATTTACACTCATCCATCTTTCAATACAACTCATTCCTGTATTTAAAAGCAGAAATAAATCTGCCTCAGTCACAGCTGCCACAGAATACTGTGTGTCATCAGCGAAGCTAGGCAATATCATCTTTGACCTTCTAGCTGCAGGTCCCACATGATTAAATATCCTTTTAAGACACGCATTCAAACCATTAATATAGATTAAAAACAACAAGGGTCTAAGCAGAGAACCCTGTGGTACTCCACATCTCACATTCATATAATCAGAATGAATACTCCTAACCCCAACACACTGTTTCCTTCCACTCAAAAAAGACAAAATCAAACTATGAAAATTACCACGAATACCGGCATGCTCTAATTTTGATAATAATACGCTATGGTCAACAGAGTCGAATGCTTTCATAATGTCCAGAAATAGAGACGCAACTTTCAACCCCGCATCCAACGAATCATTGACAAATGTTGTTAAAAAAAAGCAAAGCTTGCTCTGTTGACATCCCATGACGAAATCCGAACTGAGTAGGGTGAAAATAAGAATTTTTATTTAAAAAATCCACCATTCTCGATATTATTGGGAGCTTTATAATAAGAATCTTTATTTAAAAAATCCACCAGACGCGATATTATTGGGAGCATTGATATTGGTCTGTAATTATTCATATCATTCTTATCACCACTCTTAAACAGGGGTACCACATGAGCACTTTTCAAACAATCCGGGTAAACTCCACTCTTAAAACATGAATTAATCAAATACAACAAATGACCTGAAATAATAGAGAAAACTGAACGAAGAATTCTAACACTGAAAAAATCCAACCCAGCAGCTGAATTCTTCATTGACTTCACCGTCGTCTCAAGCTCTGCAAGAGTTACTGGTCTTAAGAATATAGAGACTTCAGCTGCCTCATCGAGAAAATCATTATAAGAGCCATCACTGGGTGACTGCATAACACTATCAGATACACTCTTACCAATATCTGTAAAATGTGCACACATTATATTAGCAACTTGATTATCCGAGTGAGCATCAGGAATGTCAGGGATAGTCGGGGCAGCAGGAGGGTTCACTACCAACTTGATGATTCTCCACGTTTTGCAGGATTGCCTTCTGCTTCTCTAAATTTATTTTCAAAGTAGAGCTTTTTAGCCTGTCTTAGAAGGGTGTTAAGATTTCTAATATAACTTTTGTAGATATCTTTATCTGATTGAGATCCAGTTTTAGTAGACCTTTCATAGAGCTCTTGTCTTTTATCCATCGATTTAAGTAGCGCAAAATCCACTTCTCTATTTACTTTTTCTACTTCCAGGTCGAACTCGCCAGGAGTCAAAGGAGTATTAGTTATTGACAAACAAGGGCTTTGCATTGCAGGTACAACGGTGCTTCTCTTTTAACTAAACAAATATGTAACCTTTTGTGAGACCCATATATTTTTGTGAGACCTTTTGTGAGACCCATATAGCAAGGGCTTTGCATTGCAGGTACAACAGTGCTTCTCTTTTAACTAAACAAATATGTAACCTTTTGTGAGACCCATATATTTTTAGTGGGACATCACTGGTAGCCAATGGATTATATTTCCATGGTTGAGGTATGTCCTGGAACCTAATGGCTACAGTACCTACTGCAACCTAGTAGTGAACAAACTCTAGCCCCTAGCAACCAGAAATTTAAAAATATTTTGAAAAAAAAACTGTCAGATGAGGGAGAATAGCCGTTTGAAATTGGTTCAGGAATGATAATTATTATTGCAACGTATTTTAATGGTAAAATTGTATGAATTTGTGGGAATCTTGAAAATAGCCTGAAAACCTAAAAAGATTGTGTTGGATTAAAATAAAAACTGCAGCATTGGGATCTCAATAGCCGAACATCCCACATCCCATCTTGTATTACAGTCTCCCTTGTATTACAGTCTTGTATTACATCTTGAGAATTAGAGTCCCCCATCTTGAGCAGCAAGGATAGTCTTTTTTTGCATGGTAAGCAGTGACGTTTACCCCTTTTTCTTTTCTTTTCTTTTTCTTTTTTTTTTTGTAACTAATAAGGTACTGAAATATCCCAGAGAGGTGTTTAAGCGCTCATTTGAAAGAAAATTGCTACATCCGCTTTTTCTTAAGTGACAAAATACAATATTAAATGAAATACAATTTTCAACATAAACAACATCTCCACATGTGAGGTGATATTACAGATATATCTTTAAATAATAGATGATATAGCAAATGTCTTATTTGAAAAGTTGCTTTTCTAGAGTATGAATTCACATTTGAGTGATTTCACCGCCTGATCGCCTCTGGTTTGTTCTTTACTAGTTTCCAGCTAAAAAAAGCCAAAGGCTTTTTTCTGTGTATAATACATATGATCTGAAAACGCGACCAAAATATTTGTATCACTCATTAAGATACTTTATAAAAAGCTAAAGCTCCTACTACTACATAACTTCAAACAAATCCATGGTATTCTTCTGGGGAAGTTTTATTCGTAGAATAACAATGGGAAAATAATAGAGGATAAATTCTTTAAGGTTTTCTGTAATGGAGAATCAGGCTAAATTTTTCAATGGATGAATGGAATAAACAGATTTTATAATCCTGACCTTTTTTTATTTATATGGTATTAACTAGCCTACTGTGTCTCTTGAATCCAATACGCTAAATTTCTTAATAAAATGCCACCTTGTTGTCAAAGAACTCTTTTGGTGCTGTAGGACAGGAACAGCTGACAACACCACAATTGAGGTTTAAATTTTAAAGCAATATTAATATTTGGTGAACTGACACTGCTTTTCGAAAACAACATAAAGACAATGTTTCTCTTTTTCTTCTTCTGTGATTGCTGTAATTGATTTTTAAAGCACTCCATATTATACAAACAATGCAAAAATTGCAAATAAAGTTGGGTTGGGTAAAAATACATAAATGTGAAAATATAGCGTAATCAGAGCGAAATGACATTGATAAAAATTACACCTCAAAGGAGCGCTACTCAAAATTTAAATCAGATGTTTTTTTTTATTGATTATTCAGTAACAAATTGTCAGTATGGTCTATATTATCGGATAAACGCTTGCTTGCATAAAAGATATTTCTTTTAGAAAAGGTAGGGTAAAAAAAAACTGAGTAAAACATTTTGAGAATGTGATTAACAGTGATAAAGTTACAGGAAAGTATGTCGAAAAGGCAAGAGCGTATCCAGGACTTATATTTGAGGGCTGGGGTGTTACAAAGAAACAATGTCAAAACGGGTTTCCCGTAATTTTCAGAATGGAAAAACGTTTGGAAGAATAGGAGGATACGTCTGCAAATTAAGAATAGAACATTGAAAGGTACAGTCCTTACAGTGGTTAAGTACGGCTCTAAAACATAGGTGCTTCGGAAGACTGAGTAAAATTTGCTAGAAAATTCCCAGAGGAATTGTATGCTTATTGTTTTGGATACCTGTCGAACTGCTCGTATTTCAAACAGTAGGCTAAGCTGCACGGAAATTGCTGTTCTGTACCACTTTCTTGGGCTATAATGAGAGGAACGTAGATATGGTTTGGACATGCTTTTTCGATCAACGATGACAGATGGTGAAAGATCGTCCCAAACGAAAAGCAGATCGTGTCCAAATGGGGTGGGGAGAAATCGTAAGAAAGGATTTAAATGAAATTAGAACTTTGGGGGAACGTTTAAAGAGAGAAGATTTGAACATATTGGGATAGAGAAGCAACATGCGCAGTTGTGTTGAGCCCAGGTGGCTTGCTGCTGCACTGAGTTGCTAGTAGTAGCAGCAGTAACAGAGGTAGTATTTTAGACCCTTAAAAGTGATATTTAGACTCTAAAAAAGTAGTATTTTAGACCCTGTTTTTCAACACCGAGAATTCCTTCTTTTCTTCTCCTTTTAAATTTATCACCCAACGGAAGTCTTCAGATTCCCCTTCGGCGTCTTGCTGTTTTTCCTGATGTCCAATGACTGCAACATATTCGCAATTTATCAAATATTTAATTTTTTTCTATTGGTAGACTCATTCTACCAATAGAAATTTGGAGCTACATGAATCTTGTTCTGTTCTTCTCATTGGAGATTCACTCTTTGCTGAGTTGCCTTACACTCGAACAAGGGAATTTGCAAAGTTTTATCTGTAGTACAATATAGTCAACATCAAAGTGGATATGCAAGACCCGTTCTGAACTCCACGCTTCGTGTGAAAACTACATGCAAAGTCCATGGTGCATGGAGTAATCTTGCCTTTCGTGGAATAGGGACTGGCATAAGCGAATTAAAACTGTCTGTATTGCCAAAAATGGTTTTGTGAAAAGGTACGAAAATGACAATAAACGGAGTGGACATTGGTCTAATGGGCGCTGGTCTTAGCCGCAGTTATATAAATCCTGCTGCTCTCTCTGAAGCGAAACGAAATATATGCTACTTGAATTGACGTGGGAAATGGGAAAATAAATCGAATTTCTAGGGATCTTAAAAATCAAGGAATCAATAAAATGACTTGAGTCGGAGGATTAGAACAGCAAGCCCATTCTTTGAGTCACAACCTAAAAACACACATGTTGTTTCTTTTTTTAAGAAGAACTGTCTTATTAAAGAGACATCTATTTTTAATAGTAAAGATTAAGAAAAAACGTAGAGTCGTAATATAACTTTCAGCTAGATACTTCAAGTTTTTGAACCTTAAGAAAAAAAGAAAAATAATTGTAGAAGATGATGTCAATTTTTTTCTTTTGCAATTTGTTTGTTGTAAAAACGTTTTTTTATGTTTAAATCATGTATACCAATTGATATATTATGAGCTATTGATAAAATTGTTGTCCTGCTACAGCTTACAGTGGCTTTTCTTTGAGGTCTAAACCCTTTTTAAAAAAAAAATTTATCATTTGCATACGTTTTTTTAATCGTGGATTTTGAAATAGCAGTAAGAGCTTTTCAGTACCAGTTTTTTATCGCCTGTACATGGTGCTCAAGGTGCCTGCTCAAGGTGCCATGGTGCTCAAGTTTTTTATCGCCTGTACATGGTGCCGCTGTACATGGGTGCTCAAGGCCGCTGGTTACTTTTTCTAAATTTGTGGATGAAGGATGTAAGAGACTTCAAAGAGTCAGAGAAAAAAAAATCGATTTAAAATGTTTTTCATTGGTCCCAAATTGATAAAAAGGATTTTTTGTGTTAATCACATTTGAATTTAAAATGTAATATCCCCAAACGTTATTGCATTTCTTAATCCTCAGTTGTTGTATATCTAGCAAATGGAGTCCTAAGCGAAAAACATGCTGGAAGTATTTCAGTGTTTGCGAGAACTGCGTCTAGTTTAGAAGAAACAGGAAACCCTTTGATGAGCATCAAGTATGAGAAAAAGTAAGCAACTCTTTAGCAATTTATGTTTATGAGTTTTTAATCATATGGGGGGGAGGGGGTTAAAAAGTGAAATACATTATAAAAATGTTACTGTGAATAATGCAGGAATCTCTAAATTCTAAGATTTCAATGGCGATAAGTATGGAACACATAATCTCCCTCTTCCCTCTGTAAGTGCCTGAAAAATGATTTTGTCAGCGCTTGAGACTGCATGGGAATTTTGATGACCGTGGCTAGATATTGGGCTTTTGAACCAAAGAAATGATAGAATGAAATCCTAGAAGTCAAAGAAAAAAGTGGGTTATTAAACCCTATCATTGTTTATTTGCGATTTATTTTTTCTTGCCTGCCTCTTTTGGGGGTAGAGTTTAAGTCACTAAACAGCACAGGCGTCATGAGTGAGGGAAGATCTCATGTGCAGGAGCTCAAGCTCTGGGTCCCCAATGGAATGAAGTGCTGACCTGTTTATTTGGGCCAAAGGTATAAACTATGTCCGATTCAACAAAGAGCCTTTTTGGGGATGGGGGCGAAGGTGACTGTGAAGTTACTGCGTTCTACTTATAATGTTAAAAATGTGCTTGCAGTTTACTGAAAACTTTTTGCAATGCAGCAAACGGATAGCTAGTAACCACTGATATTTAATCGGTCTCCAAGAAGATAAAAATACGGTACTCTGTGTTCTTAGAAACCATTGAAAATTTGTTGTTTTCAGAAAACACCTGCAATAGTACTATTAGATATTACCAAAGTGAGGTGGTTGAAAACCTCCCTATTGCTCAAGGTGACTTATCCCTGTTTTATTTTTAACTGTGTTGTTTACTTTCATTTTGAAACAAAAATCTGATTTTGGAAAATCCCATATTAAAATGTATGCTTGAATAGATTCTCTGTAACTAGACACATAAGAAAACACAAAAAAAGTCAGAACTGCTTTTTCAACCAGATAAGATTGGTCTTTTTTCATTTATTCTATTATTAGTAAATAGGTGACTTTTTTCAATGGTTAAGTTTCAATTAGTAATGAAGTTCGTAATTTTTACAACTTCCTAACAAGTGTTGTAAAATAATTAAAAATATAAAAAAATTTTCATATTCGGTTAATGGGTATACATCATTTGGTATTCGTTGAGTATACCAAATACTCTACGACAGATATACTTAAGTAGTATCCTGAAATATCTGCCGAAAAAAGTGTTTAGTATGTAATTAATTAAAAAGTATTTCATTGTTTAAATTCTAAAACACTTAATATCCTTTCATTAATTCATAATTCAAACACTGTGAATAAAACATTTCCATATTTGGTTGATAATAAATAAATAAAAGGCCAATCTGAAACCGATTCATGGCTATAACGGTAGCTTTGAACTTAAATTAAAACAATGTAGCAGGAAAAGTCAACAGTAACAGTAAAATTTGCTGCAAAATTTCAAATATATCATCATAAAATATGTTTCTTTTTGCAGTGTAAGTATCTTCTTGAGTTGAGAAACTGATGCAGGTGATGAAAAAGTAGTGTTTCACTTGCAGACAGAGATTTCATCATGTCCTACAGCTCTAGGCTACTCAACTTCTGGTTTCTCTAATTGAAATAGTTTAGTAATTGCATTTTAGCAGTCATATCACTATCATAAATTTCCTTATCAACTCCTGCGCAAGAGTCACTGCAGAAAAAAACTCATCAGACGGAGCAGCAGAGTGTAAAAATTAATTTAGCGTAACGATTATTCGTCAACTAAGTCAATCACGAATTTATGTTTGTAGTATGTCTCTCCATTTGATCTTTCGGTGTTCATCTGTCTATCTTTCTTATCAAGGATTGCTTGGATTTTGTGATTGTCTATGTGTCCAAGGAGTTTGAAGATTCTGTGACTTTTAAAGCTTTTGTAAGATGAAATTCCTCTGGTAAGAACGAAAAATTTGTCGCAGACGAAGAATCGATATTATCGAGCCGAAAAAGCCTTTCACTTCATTCAGTAATATTTTCAGATTTAAATACTCATAAAAGAATTTCAATATAAGAAAAGAGTATTCAAATACATTACTTTAACACACTTTTTTAAAATACTTGTAAGACACTACTTTTTTTTAGGGATCTTCTCATATATCAATCTGCTGGTGTTATCTTGGCCGTTTTGAAAGAAAAAGAACTATGATAGATATTTGTGCCCATTGTCCATTTTTGTTTTTCGTTAATAAATTTGAAATCTGGCCCAAGCATTGGAAACCCAACTGTCTGAAGGGTAGTATGTGTTTTGTATATCTTGTTTCCTCTGGGCTAGGGTAAGAAGATGGTTTTCAATTAGAACCTTAATTGCTTGTAGAATAATCAAAATCTAGATCCCTTTAAATTACAAATTTCATAGAAGGTATTGTATGCCGAAGTTTTTATACTTTAAAGTATATTTCTGCTTTTTGACTACAGGACAGATCTATTGTTGCAAATTTGTTGCATAGGAACAATTGCCAGTTTTCGTCTTACAAAAAAAAGAAAGAATAATAGTCCATTATTCAGTATTTTATTCTCTTAGAAAAAAAAATATATGACGGAAAAAAAATTATTTACTTTATGGTTGTGATGGATGGCTCAGTAGAGGATGGATCTGTCATTAATGATATATCCTATTCGTAAGCAAAGGATGTCTCCATGATTTTATATCATTGATTGTGGCCACAGTTGTTTACTCTTCTGATTTTTCTAAGAAGCATGGATGTAAATTTAAAATCTGTAGCGTGACTGACTTTTCAGTTAATCTTGATTCTAAAGTTGTAAATTATATGAATATCAGAGTTACTTATATGCTTAGATTGTCCCACGCCGGTTGGAGCATAGATCAGAGCTACCAGTAAAAGATGTTAAATCCAGACAATGGTTCAACGGGGAATTCTCCTTGAAGAAGATAATATCTTTGGCCTGTCTGATTATTGGACATAATTTGAAAAAGGTACTTAGGCATACCTGCAGCCAGTAGTGTCAACTGGTTGGAAACACGTGCCCCCTATTATTTTGCCCCTTACCCCTTTACAGCCGTGGATTTTGAAAAACGAATTTTTTGGTATATTTTCATTGCTTTTTTCAATGCTTTTTTGTATTTTCATTGAAAAAATCGAAAAAAAACACATCCCCCTACAATTTGAAAAATTGACTTTGACCCCCCCCCCCCCCCAATGTCTCTCTGAAATTTAGCTTAAACAAGAAGATTCTTGTAAAGCTTTACTCAACGGTTGCCCTCCCTCACCTGCTTTATGTATCTCCGCTATGGGACTGGTTCCCGCAAACTAACAGACTAAAACTCCGGTTTGTCTACTACAAATACCTCAAGTTTTTGCTTCGATATCCGCCCTACGAGAGAAACACATTCGTTCTAATATCTCAAAATAGGGTAGACCCATGTGTCGTTGCGCCGTCTACTGAAACAAGGGCAGAAAAAAAGGCGTTGGAAACAATGATGGAGTTTTCGCCTCTACATCTGATATACGAGTGTGAATGAAGCAATTACTACTTAATTTTTTTTCTTTGATATTGAGTGTTCTTGTTTTTGCTTTTTTTTCCCTTTTCTTTTCTTGTATTACTATGCTTTTTCTCTTTTTTTGTATGAGTGGGCAAAAATAAAATTATTATTATTATAATCAGTGATAAATGCATAGATAATTTAATAGCTCTCGGTGAGCTTCAACATCTTCTTCAAATTATTCTCCCTTGATTAATTGTGCAAAAAGATGTCTAGTGGATTATGCTAGGTCTTTCCCAATATAAGATGGTAAGAGAGGGAGCTAGGGTGTATCTTAGGCTCCTTCTTTTCACTCTATGTAAAATAACCTATATAAACTATGGCTTGTACAGTTAGATACTTTCAATTTATTATTATATTGTCTAATATTATTACTATTGTTTAATATTTAAATTTGTTCCTTTTTTTTCTGTTTTGTCCACTGCTTTGTTTTAAAGTATTATGCTGGTTTTCTCTCTATATTTTCATTTGTTAAATTCTGTAAATGGAAAGGTAGTGTGGTTTAAGAAATTATTTCCAACCTATCGGATCCTCTCTGGAAGAAGAGACCTCTCTCGAAAAATCTCCCGTGGACGTCTTTATTTGCTCGTCACTTTGAATCCCAGCGCTCGGTGCTAGATTGAGGGGGGGGGGGGCTCAGTCTCAAGTTCAATGTCAAATCAGTACACGACATGCCTGCTTGAAAGCCATACTGCTCATCTCTTAGTATTGCATCAACTTTCAACTGGTTGTGGTTCATTAATATTTGGCTGAGGATTCCAATCCGTGCAAACTGTAGCGTGATATCTCGCTAGTTATTGCAGTCGACAGTTCTGCCTTTCTAGAAGAGCTTGACAATAACCATGACTTGGGCTCCGTATTTCAGGAGCTTAGGTTGTAATTCATCTGCTCCTGCAGCTTTGCCATTCTTAGGTTTACGCAACGCAGTCTTGAATTCAATCAGGATAATATATTTGCCGCTAATGTCGAGCTGTAAAAGTGGCAGCTCAGTTGAAAGGACTACGGGATTTGTAGGCTGCGGAAAATTTCAGTATCTCACTGACCTACTTCTTCCATCTCTTGTCAATGTCTTCCTTTTTTTGTTAGATGTTGGCTAGCCTTACTTTCGATCGCAGAAGTCGGCTTGCTAGAAGTTTCAGTATATCCTTTTTGATTCGATTGACTATCCCGCTGTCTCCCTTACGGGCAGCTGCCTTACCTTCTGCTGCTATTGCTTCGAGAAAGAACCATCGATCTGACCTTCTATGCCGCTTTACGGCGTTTCGGGCTTCCTTATAGTTGGATTTCAAATGGTCTTTATACTTGACAGTGGCCTCATTATCGCAAGAGTCTAACACTATTTTGGCTTCTTTCCAGTCATTCATCAGTTTCCAAGAGCGATTCGCTGCTCACTTTTCTTGTTCACATATCCAATGGTTGCTTCGGCGGTACCCCGCACACACTGTACAATAGAATCCCCAATCTTGTCGACTGTTGGAGTTGTGCCTTCAGTCGGAAGACTCGTAAAGCTGCTAGCAAGGTTTACACAGTAAGCTTGTCGAATACTCGTGTCCTGGAGCTTCTGGATGTTAAAGGACTTAAAACGTTTTAAATTTTACCATAGTCTTCAACTTTATCTTGAAACTGGATATTACCAGTTGATTTTTTGAACATGGATCTACAATACGGTAAGTACGCAAATCCTCTATCGATTGTCTGTATCTCCTTTTCACTAGGATATGGTCAATGTTGCTTCTTGTATCTCTGTCAGGGGAAGCTTATGTATATTTGTGGACTTCATGGTGGTGAAAGCACGAGCCAACAACGATCAGGCTACGGCTATCACACAAATCAACTAAACGCACTCCATTATCATTGACAATGTCCAGACCATGTCAGCCCAGCACCCTAGGGGCATATCTGTAACTACTACCAACTTGGGCGTCGAAATATTATACACAATTAATACTTCATGCTCAGATACTGCATTGACTAGGTTGTTCAAATAAATATAGAAACTATCCTTCACGGCCGCATCAGCTTCATCTGTGGGGGCATAGGCTGCAACAATAGTTTAGACTGTGAGCTTACAAAACGGGCCTTAAGTATTCTTTCGTTCTTAGGTACAAGTTCTAATATAGATTTCTTTGCTTTTTTACTGACAACTAGGGCAAATCCGATTCACGTCTCTTCTTATTACCGAAGAAGGAAGCTTCGTAGCTGTCGACAAAAATTGAACTGAAGCCTGTCAACCTGGCTTCTGAAAGAGTTGCTATTTAATTTTTGAAAGATTGGATGGTTCTAATCACGCCCTCTAAGCGACCGGGTGCCAAAATTTAAAGTCAGGACAATCCAAAAATCAAGATGACAAGGTTGGTTCAGCGTGAAAAATTGTCTCCGGAGACGATCGATAGTCGTTTCCTGAGAGAGCAAATACATTCTGAGGCTTTTCGTTATAATTTCTGAAATGATCCTGGTTTTACAGGGAAAGCGAATTAGCCTATCGCCTAACCCTCCTCCTTTAGATGGCTTGGTACAGGTGGTTGCACAAGCCCTGATGGGCAAAGATCCTTACAGACGGAGTTTAAGCAACGAATTTAAAGAGGGAGTTGTATTAAACTGTAAAAAAATATATTTATCTGATAATTAGAGCCAAGGGATTAACACCTATCTTGGTAAAACTGTTATTAAGCCTACGGTTTTAGAAGGGAAATCTAAATTTTGAGGGGTTTTGGAAAAAACAGTGGTGTATTGTCTTTTTATTCATTGTCAAAAGAGATAGGGTTGAAGTTTAAATGACAAATATGCTTTGAATTCAGTAAGGGTTCAAGATGAAAAAAAATTACTTCTTTTATTTGCTATTTTGGGAATCTTAGGTGCGTTTTTGTATGTGTTCAGAGTTCAAATATATTGTTATTATATTTATATAGATTGGCATATAAGTATCATTTTTACGTTGTATACACGAAACAAATCGTTGACTTGGCAAATTCAGCAAGGGTTGAAGCGGCTTTTAAAGCAATTAATGGCTTACTGCTTTAAAGGAATTACTTTTGTGAAATACGGAGGAATAAATGGCCATTAAGCTAGAACGAAGTACTACACGAACACTAAAATTAAACTCAAGAAATTAAATAAAATTAGGTCCCGAGTAATTCTTTATCGAAAATTAGGGGGTCAGTTTTCATATCATATAGTTAAAATCCGGCAAAATAATAGATTATTATCTTATGCCTTATGTCACGTTCAGAGGAGCCAAAACATGCAACAGCCTCAAACCGGACCATGCATGATGTCAGCAATTTCAACAGATATGCCCGATAGCAATTTTTAATAACCTTAAACGTCACGAAATCGAGTTACATACCGATCCTTTCTTTAATAATACTTTTTAAATTAAAAGGAGCCTTTAAGCCCCCCCCCCCCCCCGATAAAATGTAACGATCAAAACATTCTTCTATGTAATTTGTGCGTTTTCCGTTATTTTTTTTCCATAAATGAAAATTTAGCCATCTGTTTAACTTTGTTCCCAATAATTTACTTTAAGTGGCTGTAATAGCTTTGAACACCACTAATTTTTAAAAGCAAGAGAATATATTAAATTCATTCCCAAAAGATAAATAGTAAGTAACTAAGCATAATAGCACTATACACTCAAGGTCCAACCCGGCGGTGCTGATCTCCATTTCGTGACCCTTCAGCCAGGAAGTGCAAAGGGGGCTGGGGGCCAGCCATCTTGCGCTTTCGCACACCCTTCCTGCTTACGTTCCCCACATTCCTCCAGTTACTCGGTTAGAACTGGGTCGACGCTGGATGAACTTACAGAGTCACGCCGCTGACCCCCGTCCTAAACCAAATTGTTGGCCACGCCAGGAATGGAACCTGTTACAGGATTGCCAACCCAGCTCGCCAGCCACTTAGCCAGGACGGCTTTAATAGATATATCCAGATCAGCAACGAATTTAGAACAGGCAATGTATGTTGCGCACTTCACAGTTGATAAGTTTTGGAAATATGGTTGGTACCCATTGGATATGGCATAGGAATAAAAATTCCATTAAGAGAAAAGACTGTCCGTGACAAATATTAAAATCCTATTTAAACATGGGTGGCGTACAATTTTGCTACAGGCACGGTTACCACATATGAAATCCTGCAAAAAAACAAGAGTGGTTTACTTACCAAGTGTTGCATCAAAAGTGAGACAAATAAAGAACTCTTGACTTTAAACCTTACTCAAGTTCAAATTCATGCAATTTCGGGTTATGCAGAAATATTTTAAAATCAATGTCATAACAGACAGAGGACGGTGTGTTTGCTGATTTATTCATTTTGAAGCAAAAACTTTCATCTTTATGTTAACCCTTATATGATTTGATTTACCTTAATTATGATAAAAGTGTTTTCTTTTCCTGGTGTTCATAAACAGTCCAGGAAAAAATCCATAAAACCATAGCCTTGTGAAAATATTTCACAACCTTGCTGATGACACGACGACAAAGATCTCCTTCGTGTTAGACCAATATCCAAGAAATCTCCATGAGGAGCAATTTTTAAACAATTGAGGTGAGGGCAGATAAGTGGTTTTTCAGTTTCAATGCATCAACAACAAAAGAGCTCTTAATTTTGAAGGCGTGGAATGTGAAAGATCATCCTGCTTCTTTTTTCGAAGGAGAGGCAACAACACAAGTTGATACACTACGTTTTCTTGGAGTTCATTTCTCGTCGGATATCATGTGGGTTGAGGTATCTCGTTGTCATGTGGACTGAGTATATCGTATCTTATGATATCTCGTCGGATATCATGTGAGATCCCCCTGCTCCCAGAAACTAGGAGTCATCCGAAGATGCAAAAGCCTCCTTTCTAAAGAGTCCATTTCAACACTATTCACGTCTTGTAGCAGACCAGTCATGGAATATGTCCTCTCTTAAACTGATTCCAGATAAAATAAAGGCTTTGCGATTAGCTCACCAAAGTCCAGCTAGACAGGACTAAATAGTACAGGGCACACCCCGCCAAAAATACTTGAAGCAAGTTTCGCTCGACGATCCTTCGCCATATGGGATGGCCTCCGAGTAGGAGTAATCCCGGAAAATCCCTCTCTTGAGTTGTCCAACAGAAGGTATAATAAATACCTTAAAAGTAAATTGCATGGCAATTACCAAGACTAGCGGCTTATCATCACTTGTGACGGAGCCGTAAAGGCTGTATAAAAAATTGTTTTAATTCGAATGATGCTCTCTCATTGCATGGTAATCAAACAGGAAGTCTTTCCAGGTGATTAAATGAACTATGTTAGGCGAAAAATCATCCATCCCAGATAAATCGTGAACTGAGATAATAAAAATTTTAGATACTCTAGAACTTAAATATTCATCCATAAATTAACTAAAATTTCTATAAAAACAAATTGCAGAATTAAACTCTCTAAAGTCAATATGGGATTTTTCTTAATTTGGAACAAAAATTTAGTTTTTGATGTATTAAGTAAGACTAGTTTGCATGTTTGACAATAATAAGGAAAAGAATTTATCTAAAATGGCCAAAACTAAGCTCAGCATCATTGTTATTTTCTTCTTTTTTTCCCTTTTTAAAATAAAGGCTTTATCAATCAAAATCAAGCTTAGTGATACTAATTTAATGTGTCCTCGCTCTAATATTTATTTGATGTGTTGTTATCAAAAGAGCGAAGTAAATTTGGCAAGAAGATGAAAAACAGTCCTGAATTATGTAGGTTTTAAGGGCAACATGGTTTATTTACTTTTATTGTCAAAATCAGAATCATTTTTATCCATAAGACTGTCTTAGACAATTCCACCTAAATAGCGCTTCTATCTTTGATTTTTTTTATTTTTTTATTTGTTTATTATTAAAACAGGCAAAATATTTACAAGGTATAAATATATTCACCGTCTTAATCCCTCTTCTTGCGCCCTAATAATAATAATAATAAAATAAAACTAGTAAACACTGAACTAGCACTTATTAATACTTTGATTTATTTTGATTGATTTTCTCTCATTATATCACATTTGACTGAGAGCCACAAATTAAACTATAGAAAGGAATACAAGGACTTGTTGTTTTACTTTCTACGTGTTTTGTCAGGAAAAAAGTATGCATTATAAAGTATTATATCATATTTTTTTTTCCCAAAAAGTAATAAAGACAAGTTGTGGGAACGTGTCAAAGGTATTTGAAATTTAATAGAGGGATTTTTTTCTTTAATTTGATTTAATGAGACATTTGACCAAAGTACAAAAATTTCAATTCTAGAAATACTTTAAAAAATGGATTGATTGAAATTCAAAACAGAATTAATTTGAGAATACTTAAATAGCTTATTTAACAAAATATAATAAATAAAAATTAGTTTACTCCATGACGTAATTGGTTTTTTTCTTGCAACAGGCGGGATTGAACTTCCGTCCCGACTGTTTCCGGGCGTGGCCTTATCCACTACACTGTTGCAAGGTGTCTGATTTGGGTATTTAAAAAATATATGCGATGCAAAATACAGATAAGTAGCTTGTCTCTGAGAGAAAATCACATCACAACCTGCGGTGGCTTGAACTTGAAATGAACAAGAAAAGTATAACTGAATCATATGAACAAGATGTCAAACTATGGAATATAGCGAAGTTTGCGATACATTGGAGAGGAAGCACGGGTCTTTTTATGTTTTCTTAAACTTGTACTCCTCTGTTTTCATTCTTTTCATACAAATACTAGAAATATTCAACAGCATTGCCTCAAAATGAGAGCAAGGCTGTGTTGTTATTACTCTTGTTCTTACTACATTGGTCTTACATATTTAGAATCAAACAGTTCGTGGTAACGAACTGTAAGTAAGGAGCGAACCGGCTAAATAGTAATCCAAACTCTAAAAACTGGAATCGCTCTGATATCAATAGATACATCAAAAGAATCATCTTATTTTTTCCAAATACAATAGATTCATCAATTTTAGTGTAACCCATCGAAAGTTGAGAGCCTGAGAGAATTTGTTCTGATTTTCGAAACAGTAGTGAAACACCACATAAGATTCAAAGAATCTTAATGAAAGTGACACGATAAGATTCAGTTTACTAGAGAATCCTACTGTAAAAATTTCAAGCTCCTCTATACAAAAATGTGGCATTTTGCTATTTTTGCCAGAAGAAAGATCATGGACGTGTGTTTATTTGTGTGTTTTTTTTTTTAGGGGTGATCGTATCGAAATAAAGGTCCCTGAAGATCGGAAAAGGGTGAATTCAAACGGAAGTTAAAAATTCTGGTGCCCTTTTTAAGTGAACAAAAAAAATTGTAGGGCAAATCGCCCCCCCCCCCCCCTTCCACGCCCCTTTCCCCCCAAAGCTATCTGATTTTACTTTTGAGATAACCATTTTTTCAGTATAGTTAAAAGATCAAACAACTATGTCTCTAGGGATAAAATGACCCCCCCCCACAGTCCGTGGGGAGAGGCCTGCAAGTTATAAACTTTGCCCATTATTTTCATATAGTATTTGTTATTGGGAAGTATGCAGACATTTTTCAGGGGGAGGGGAATTCTGTGCTTGGGTTGGATTTGTATAGGGAGAATCTTCCTTGGTGAGGGAGATTTCCGGGGGATGCATTTTCTAGGGGAAATTTTACACTGGAGGGTTTGACAGATTTTCTACACATTCTTTTTTTTAACTGTCTTAAATTCTCTTTGCCAACTCGATTTTTACACGTGGAGATGTTCCAAGGGAATTTTCCGGGGTATATTTTCTGCGTCTTTTGATATCCGGAAAAAAATTCGACGGGAGGGATCTTTTTCGGAGTGATTGAGAAACTGATCAGAAATTAAAGTCTTTTTCAAACGTAAGTATGCTAAGGAGGATTTTTCCTGCTGAATCGTCTGCAAGAAACTTTACTGGGAGGGGGTTTTCAGCATGAATGGAACTGTTTGGAGGGCATTTGACGGGGGGAGGGAGGTGTGTACTTTGTTTTGGATGTAATTTCCACGGAGGAGTTTCCTTTGAGGGGGGTGGGGTGTATATTTCATGGAGGGTGAGACAGATTTAACGGCAATATTTGTAAAACGATCAGAAATTAGATAAGAAAACAAGATTTTTTTTTTAACTGAAAGTAAGGAAGAGCATTAATACTCAAAACGAACAGAAAATATTCCGTATATGAATGGTTTCCCCCTCCTCAATACCTTGCTCTTTACGCTAAAGCTTGACTGTGTTCCAATTTCTTAAGAATTTATACTGAAACTCAGGGGCCGTTTTATTAGAATAGGAAGCCTTTTTGAAAGTGCTAACAGCTTTAGCGTAAAGAGCAATGTATTGAGGAGAGAGTAACCCTTCATATACGAAATAATTTCTGGTAGTTTTGAGTTGTAATGTTGCTGCTTACTCTCAGTTAAGAAAACACTTGCTTTACCTATTTAATCAGCATAAAAATTCAATTCTTTTGATGTATCTATCCCTATGAAAACTCTGTTATTTAGAGCTTCGATTATTATTGAGCCGCGTCGGTTCTTACTTACATCTCGTTATCATAAACTGTTTGAAAATTGTTTTTAACCTCCACCTTCGGTGGACTTTTCTAATAGTGTACTATGTTAGCAGAGATATCTACAGAATAATCCAGTTGATATGAAAAACAGATCTAAATCTATAACAACCTTAAGCAATTATAAAAGTTCCCCCTAGAAACAAATAAACAAACTATTTTATTATAGCCTGGCAAAAGATCTGTTTCCACTGCATCAAAGAATTTAGGGATAAAACAAAGGAAATGTTGACGAGAAACAAGACGTTTCCTATGAAAGTAAGAGATCTTTATATAATATTCATAATTTTTTATACAAATATTATCTGTTGCGTGTACACATTAAAAGGTATCTAAAGAGTTCCTGCAAAGATTGGTCCATAACAATCAAAAGGACAATTTAAATAATTCTTGGTATTATTTTCAGCAAGGATTTCACTCAGCCTCAGAGTAGGGCGAAACACACAATATAGATACGTTTAGCAAAATTACTAAGCTCACTCTCTCTCTCTCCCTCTCTCTCTCTCTCTCTCTCTCTCTCTCTCTCTCTCTCTCTCTCTCTCTCTCTCTCTCTCTCTCTCTCTCTCTCTCTCTCTCTCTCTCTCTCTCTCTCTCTCTCTCTCTCTCTCTCTCTCTCTCTCTCTCTCTCTCTCTCTCTCTCTCTCTCTCTCTCTCTCTCTCTCTCTCTCTCTCTCTCTCTCTCTCTCTCTCTCTCTCTCTCTCTCTCTCTCTCTCTCTCTCTCTCTCTCTCTCTCTCTCTCTCTCTCTCTCTCTCTCTCTCTCTCTCTCTCTCTCTCTCTGTCTTTCTTCTTTCTAATCTTAAACGATCAAATAAGTTTTCAAATTCTTCTGTTGCTATTTTTATCCTGCTGGATATTAGAATGTCATTCATTTTCTTTGAAATTATAACACTGACTTATTTAAATAAAATCGAAGTAATAATTATTAATTTTCGTAACAAATCTTCAGACGCTTTTTTTCATATATATTAAGGACAAAGAAAGATCTAAAATTATCTCCTTCTACTTTCCTTTTAATGTAAAATTTTACGACCTGGTGTGAAAATACATGACAAGAGGAGTATGACATAAAAGGAAAAAAAGAGAAAAGTAGAAAATGACAAATAAAGCAAAAGAAAAACTTATCAAATAATGCTAGTATAGTAGTAACAGAATGAACGTACCCTTCTTATGGACCCTACTTATCCGGTTCTGCATCTGATTAACGTTAACATCTACTAAAAATTGGAAAACCATATATACTTTAACCCCACCTCCTCCCTGGATCCTGGAAGGATATTACATTTCTAAGTAAAAATCCGTATCTAACTTTGGTAAGTCTTGCAATTTACGTCTTTTTTTTACCACAAGCCCTTCTAAAGATATGCGTCACGTGCCCTGCTTGATGGATGCTCCACCAGATAACCTAATTTATTATATTATTTTAAACTGAAGACTGGCGAGAGCAACACAAGATGCTAGGGTATATAGGCATGCTATTATTAATGTTAAAAATAAAGATGGCCATCTTAGTAGTTGTTAGGGATAATTTAAAGCTGAAATTTGGAAGGGTAACTGCCTTCTGGGAAGCTCTGACACTGGTAGACTCTAGGATGAAAATTTGAGAGAACTTTTATAGGAATAGTTGAATACTAAACTGGAGAGTTTAAAAATTGACAATTCGGAAGATAGATTGAATAATTTTTGGAAAATAATTTGTGAAGTTCTTGATGCCGTCTTAGGGAAGAAAGTAAGGAATGCAGACGTAAATATAAATGAAAATGCTTCATGTTTAAGAGAGATGAGAAGGGGCTTGTACAAAAATTGTCTGAATGATGGATCATGCGAAAATAAGAGAAATGTAAAGAAAGTGGAAAAAGTATTAAAATATGAGCTAAGGAGGAGTGAACTGGAGGTTATGGGTAAAATTGCCGAGGATCTGGAAAAATACAGCAAGACGGCATAATAGTAAAATATTGTACTGGCATGTTAATAAATTGAGAAAGAGTAGTAAATCTGAATCTTCCAAGTTAAAGATAGGAACCGAGACCACCAGGTTCACAATTAGTGATAGAGGACGAGTTAAAGAGAGATGGGCAGAGCATTTTAAGAATGTACTAAACTGGGATAGAGTTACAGGAAAACGTCTAAATGAAAATGAAAAAGTTTGTGACACCTTGGATGTGAAGGAAGATTTATTTTTTGAAGAAGAATTTTTGACAGCACTAACAGAATAAAAAAAATAATAAAGCCCCAGATAATGATAGTGTGATAAATGAGTTTCTTAAATATGGTGGCTATTAGGTTAGAAACACTTTACTGAAGATTATGAATATGATTTTTGAAACATGGAAAGTACCTTGCGATTTTTGGAACCCCCTGTATAAGAAAGGTGATAAGAGCGATTGCAGTAATTATAGAAGCACCAGCCTGGTTTCTGTAGGTAGCAAATTACTTAGTATGATGATACTATTTAGAGTTACAGATACTGTTGACAAAGTTTTAAGAGAGAAAAGTACGGTTTTAGGAAGGTTAGAGGAAGTGTCGGACAAATTCTTGGGCTTAGGTTAACAATTGAGAATTGCCTGTCATCAAACATTTTAAGTCACCAAATGTTTTTAGTCCTCAGTTTTATAGATTGTAATCAAGCATTCGATTCAGCTGATAGAAGAGCTTTAACGAAAGTCATATTCTTGTATTGTATACCATGAAAATAGTTTAAAGTGATTAGTGTTATGTACAAGAATAACACTGCTGTGGTTAAGGTAGGTTAATCGCTGGTTTCGTATTAAATCAGGAATAGCAGGGCTGTCATCTATTCCCATTTATGTGGATCATCTTGACAGACCTTACCTTAAGGAGCACAGGACAAGCAATGGAAGAACACAGAATCAAATGGGGAAGAAAAACTTTCCTGGACTTAGATTATGCTGATGATTTAAGCATCCTAGATGAAAATGTGGTTGAAATGAATGAACTTCTAGAGGTACTGCGAGCTCATGATGCTAGAATAGGTTTGAAGATCAATGATTGAATTAACTTTATTTCCCACTAAATAAGGGATAATGTCACTAGTAGAGTAATAAAAAGGAAGATACCTGCAAAAAAAAAAACCATCAAATAAGAAATGCACAAATATATACAAGCAGAATGCCAAATGGACACTAATATCGCAAATCCTCACACTGTTTTTTTTCCATTTAACTCATATTAAAGTTCTCTAGTTTTTCCTGGACAACCAAGTACGGGTCCAGCATGTTATATTGATTGATAATAGTTGCGTTACGCTTCCAAGCAGGCAAGCGCAAAATAAATTTACAAAAACGGTAGTAACAAGAACGCACTGTACGTTTATTCTTATCAAACAGTAGAATTAAAAAAGGAGAGAGTGCCAACACATGTGGTGTAACCATCACCGAAAATATGTGGGCCCGAATACGTCGACTATATGAAGCTTCCGTTATCTTGTCGTAAGCTTTTCGGACTTTACTAGTAAAATAATCTATTAACAAAAGACGAGTCAATTTAATATTACAACCCACAGGTAGACCAAGATCATTATAATTGAAGAAGATTTTAATATCTTGTCATAAAGCTTCACTTCTGGGGCAAGAACACTTCCTTTATGATTGGAGACAATGAACTCTGTTTTAGTCTCGTTGAAAGACAGACCTACTTTCTAATAAGCTTTTCAACGCCATAAAACTCTTTAAAACTGGAAAAAGAACAATTTAAATATAAAATATTGTCGTGATAATCCAATAAAGAGAGATCTTGACCAAGATACAGAAAACTCAGCTTAACCACGTCGGCTGTCGAAAGACATAATGTGGCTTTTTCTTATTTTTCAGAAACGGTTTTGAAATTTCAAAAACTAAAAATCGCTCCATCTTTTTTCTCGATTCGATTTCTAGGAAAAAAATTATACTATGAGAATGTTAAGCCTGATTCCTCTATTTTATTCTCACGTTGAAAATTTACTCTTACACAGAGATAATGAGAAAAAATGGAATCACATTCCAGGTTTTGCCGAGAGATTTCTAAGAAAGGTGGAGCAAAACTTTGAATTTAGCGGAGAAAATTTAACATTGCTAGGTTTGCCCCGGAAAGCCATGGCAAATCGTGGATGTTCTATTATTTGAGTATAGAAGGTAAGAACTTTTGATTTGAAAGATAAACTGATAATTTAAATCTCCAAGTAAAATCGTTGAAAAAGTAAAACAAAGTACATTCAGGTAAAGGCCTTTTTTTCTTCGTGCTTTTCTTCAAGAAATAACATTTGGAGTAAAAATCTTGGCAAAATTTGCCTTTGGGCAAGTTTCCAAAAAAACAAAAATGTCCTCTGAAAAAAAATTGACTTTCACAGTATTAGTTACTTTAAACAGGAGCTTGCCCGACTTCTTTTCGCTTTTCCCCGTTCGGAAATCTACAATTTGTGTTGGTAGTACTTCTACCGTGCGTCAGGACTCTTTGACAACAGTGAAAAGGCTTTCAGAGTAATCTATCTATCAAACTGCACAAAGTCTCTTTTCGATATTTTCATGCAGACTATCAGCAGCCATGTGAGTATCGCCTGTGGTAAGAAAATTGAGACGAGTTTCCTTCTGATCCCTGCGGCTTCAGGTCCAGTTCTTACTTTGAGCTCTGCTGTTGTAAGCCCAAAACTCATACATTTCAACGCCCGAGAAGTTCCCAATGACTTCGACGAATGCACTTGCCACGATGTCAGCGTCAAGTTTCTGAACACCTTCGTGCCAATCGACGCAAACAAAATTTTCGTTCAGTTTTGGATTCACATGGTAAAATTTTTAGTTGAAGAAAACGAGTTGACTTGTAAAAAAATGCTCCTTTTTCTGTAGCATCATGGGCAGGAGCAGTTATTCCTGCATGTCAACGCAAAAAAAAAATTCTTTATTACTCGGTTCATACACTTTCCTCTCAGCATAGACACCTATGGCTACTCTTGATTTTGATATTTCGCTTTCCCACATCAAGGTTTTAATACCTGTAATGTCACGTTCTACGCTTTGTTGTCATGGCCGAAGCATATGTCACACATATCGGATATTGGCTTCTTCAAATACATGTTCATTTACTACTTAATCTTCCTATATACTTCAACTGAGGCTTTACACCTGTAAATATCTTGTGGAAGTCTTTGTACATAGAATTAACTGAAAGAAAGCAATCAAGATAAAACCTATTGGGCGCCTTTTGTCTTCTATAGCGACATGGGATTGGGTGAAAAATGCATATATGATGTCTGATTTCTTCTTTTACGTTGATATAGCGGTTCCCACCACGTTGTTCAGTCAGCAAACCGTCCTTTCTTTTAACTTTCTCTACAATCTTGTGCAGTTCGCGCACCACTGAGTCATTTTGTACCCAAGTACGCACAAGAATATTTTTTGGCTCACAGTTGTAAAGGGGGGGGGGTCCTCTCAGGGTGATTACTCCATGACCAAACACAGCCATGAGACCCGAGAACCACTAAATAAGCCACAATGGATAAAATGTACAAAGTGAGAGAGATGTCTTGACAAAATCCTAATCATCGTTGTAAAATATACAAGACAACACATGTATAAGAAAAACTAATATTTTATTATTAAAGAAGAGAAATTTTTAGTTAGTTATTTCATTATAAATCAAAATTCAATAATTATTATTAACAATCAAACATCGATTCTTGTTCATATAATTTCTAGAAGTAAAATTTATTATTATTAAAGAATAGCAAACATTATAACTAAAATATTAAGGCCAACATGTTCCTGCTTAGAGGAATTTAATAAAAATATTAAAGAATAGGGATATATACCCATTTACTAGGATTTTAACATAATAAAATTAAGAAAGAGCAAGGAACACATTAGACTTACATTCTACATGCATACGAAAAGCTTGAGCAAAGCCAAAACCCCAACTGACTTCTATCGTCAGTCTCACGCTATATCAAAAGATATGTTTCCCTTATTTGTCAAACAAACGTAGCCAAATTCAACCCTTCTAAGAAAGGGTTTCTATTGCAAAATAAGGAAATTGTGTACAGGGAAAGGATTACAAAGATAAGTTCATTGGGTTCAACATACCCTGAAAAGGCATTGGCTTAAGCCGGATTCATAGCAACTTGTTATTAATTCTAAAATTAGAAGGACATTTCTTACACAGTTTCTATTGAAGAGTTTACACTATCACTAGATAAAAATTGCGAATATTACAAGACAAAATCGTGAATACATGAATTCTTCATTTTTAGAAGCATTCTAATTGGTGAAAATACATTCACGGTTTTAAAATGGATTCAATGGCCACATTCACGGTTTTGCTGCAAACTGCCGACAATATTTTCATAGTTTTACCGCAATTTACAAAATGGACATATAATAGAAGAAGCCACGATAGACAAATTTAAACTGCATCAATGGAAAGAGTATAGTAGAAATAGTATGTGGTGATATCCCAACTCAAAATGTCAAAAAGTGAAATTCACGGTTTTGTCTTTGGACAGCCGACGTGCTGAGCCTCGACTATACTATTATCGAAACAAGGTGGCGAAAACATGGCTTATTGAAGAATCCTCATTTGAACTGGGATAATAGTAGAAGTTGTTTTTATCCCAATCGGTAGACTATTTTTGATTTTCACGGCAAGTTTTCGACACATATCACAGAATGTAAGGACTACCCACTTTTCAAGACTGCCGTTATATGCGCTTAAAAGGAGTTGGCTTTGAATACCGGAATCGAATGCTTGGCTTTCATCTAAACCTGGAATAACAATAGAATAGTCGATTCGCGCACACTCCATATGGATATTATACATAAGATGGTGCACATATTCTATACTGCTACCCTTTTTGAAACCAAACTGGCGGCTTGGCGTGTAACACACTCGGTTTATATCATCAATCACTAGTATTTCAAAAATTGCACTGAAATGGGTCTTTCCCATATAAATATAATCAATTTCCTTTGAGTATTTTTTTACTTTGCTAATGGCATTACAGGCACTGGAGTAAGCTACTATAAAGCCGGATTTTCAAGCTGGGAATCTGGTGCACAAAAAGCGTAGTAGCCAGTCCATTGATTCTCCGAAGGGCATAGATGGGGAGAGTCAGAATTCTTATTTTTCCTCTATTATTTTTCACAATTTTCCAAACCATGGAACAGTTTTTTTCAGCTGAAAGTAAGGAGCAGCATTAAACTGTTACTTATATGGGGGGGGGGTTATCCTGTCCTCAATGCCTGGCACTTAATGCTAACGTTTTTTTTGTTCAAGTTATTTAAGAATGACTACTGAATCACAAAGGCCGTTTAATTAGAATAATAAGCTTTTTTAAAAGTTCTAAAAAAAAACTTTAGCGTAAAGAGCGAGGTATTGAAGAGAGCATACTCAATACCTCGCAAACGTATATAACATATACTATTACCATAAATATATTAAACATATATATACCTCGTAATAGTAAAAAACAAATACTATTACGTATATCGGAAGGGGGTGGGTTATCCTGCCCTCAATATATTTTTTCATTTTCTAAAAATAGAGAAAGATCTGCTAGAGGGGGAAGAGAAGATATGGAGGAGGTTTTCCAGAGAAATTGCCTGCGGATTGTTTTGGGAGCCCAGCTGACTGACCGTATTTCGAACAGTTGGCTGTACAAAAAGTGTGGTTCCATCCTGCTTTCTAGGGCTATAATGAAAGAGGGTTTGAGACGTGTAGGGCACATCCTGCGCATGAAGGATGGACAGATTGCCGAAAATTGCTCTTTTGGTCAACAGTTTAGGGCTAGATGGAAATCAAGTCACCCTTAGTTGGGGTGGGAGGATGTTGTAAGGATGGATTTAAGGAAAATAGGAACCTCCAAATAGGGTGTAAAGAGGGAGGCTTTGAATTTTTCTGGGCTGGAGAAGGAATGTGCGTAGCTGTGTTGGCCTCAGGCTGCTTGATGCTGCGGTGAGTTGTCAGTAGTAGTAGTAGTAGTAGTAATATAAGTCCTTTAGCCAATTTTATTGATACAAGGTCCTGCATTATGGTTAACTATTTGAAATCACCTTCATTTAGTGGAGGCTGACTCCACTTGAAGTGCAGCAACATTTTTACGTGAAGATTGTATATTTTCAAATCAATGTTATACAAAATTTAGACTTTAGCCTAATAAGGGGCCTAGCCGTGGTGGATATACAATCCCTTTATTTTTACAATAAACTCAACACAATACTATAAACTAAAAGGAATAAAAAAAAAAAAAAACATGAGACGAAAGGGGACGATATTACAACTCAAAATGATCAGAAAGTATTCTCAACATAAGAGGGTATCTGACCCTCCCCTCTTCTAAATCCCTAATACCGATCATAAAACCGGTCAAGAATGCATTTGACTTTAGAGTAGTTATGGAAGGCTTTGGGAAAGGGGTTGTAGTCCCCATCGTCTGTTCGTTCTAGTGTTTCTGTTGTGCTTCACTTTTGTTTTTAAAGAAGGTCCTTTTAATAATATAAAATGCCCATTGTTTCGCCAAAAGTTTCTTCTCAGTCTTAATCATCGTTTTAGATCTTGGTTAATATCAAGCCAAACAAAGGAAGAGAGGATCGGTCGTTCGTGGTGGCCTGTTTAGACGTGCAAGCTTTTGAAAAGACTGCTGATTCTGATTGTGAACCTGAAATAACTGTTGAAGATAGATCTAGGTGTACACAGGTGCTTGAATAATTAAAATGGTTAAAATGCATTTTCTTGGCATTTCAATTAAAGAAAACAATACAACAACGAAATCCCCCCCTCGCACATATTGAAAAATACACATTTTATCCCCCTTTCCCCTAAATTATCAACAATCGACAACCCTGAACCCAAATGAAATTTTAAGTACGACTTGAATAAGAAACAGTCACACATTTTGAGCCTTCCGGAACAAACGTTTGCAGCTAAGCAAACTTAAGGGCCTGGTTGAAAAAGGTGTTCTGAGTGATATGATTCAGCTCTTCATGAGTAAGTATTACAAGTCCCCGCAAGCACTGCCACCACTAGGAGGCAGTTACCACTATTGTCTTCTTTTTTCTCCCTCCTCAGCCATTGAACATTCCTTTACTACCTCCATTGGGGTTTGCCGTCCCCTCAGTGACACAGGACTTTTTTCTTTTGGATCATGGCTGACCAGTGAAAGTTGGTCAGACCTTTATAATTCTAATAACCTAGATGACAAAATTTTGATTTTTCACAAAAAACTAATTGATTCCTACTCATTATGTTTCCCAGAAAAAAAATCCGAAAGTGCTCCAGTGATAAACCTTACATAAATAATCACATAAAAATATTAATCCGCACGAAAATAAGCTTATTTAAGAGGGGTAATTTAGCTGAAGCAAATAAGTTAAGAAAGGAATTAAAAAGTCAAATTAGAAAAGCTGCCCGAGCCTATTATAAAAATAAAATTAAATACTTGTGCCATGATAAACCAAAGAACTGGTACTCTGAAATTAAAAACTTACCGGCAAGAGTCAAGAACATCTAAATTTTAATATAAATGAACCTCCAAAGACCACAGCTAATAACCTCAATAAGTTTCGGGCTTCTATTGTCCAGAGTCTCCCACCACTATCTTACGAATTTCCAGATATTCTTGTTCCTTTTTCACTCCCACATATTTCTCCACTTGATGTTGTAAAAAAAATTGAAAAAATAAAACGATCAAGCATTTGCCCTTTAGATATTTCTGTTCCTCTGATTAAAGCTTTCAGTGATTACCTCTCAAAACCCCTATCCACCCTGTTCAATGAAATTACCGAATCTGGACAGTTTCCTCAATATTGGAAACAAGGCTTTATTACCCCAATCAAAAAGAAAAATGGGAAGCCTGGCTTTGACGGCATTCGTCCTATTACCCTCATCTCGATTTTTTCAAAATTGTATGAAAGTTTTCTCGCAGACTGGCTTAAGATGAAAGTCCTCCCCCTCATTGATCTTAGACAGTTTGGTAATCTCAAATCCACGTCAACCTCTCATTACCTGTTCCATCTTGTTGATACCATGGGTAAATTACTTGAAAAACCTAACACTTGGCTTAATCTAATTTCTATTGATCTTCAAAATGCTTTTGATTTGATTAACCACAATTTACTCATAGATAAACTTATAAATGAATTCCACATTGAAACTTTCCTTGTTAAGCTCGTTGCCTCTTTTCTTTCTAATAGATCTCAAGCAGTTAAATATCTAAATTGTTTCTCAGATCATCTCCCCATATTTAATGAAATTCCTCAGGGAACTATTCTAAGCCTTCTCTTTTTTTCTCGTATGATTAATAGCCTTTCAATCCTTTATGACAATAGATGTAAATTTGTCGATGACTTGGGAGTTTTAGAGATATGCCATAAAAATATTTTTAGCAACCTAATGGGTATACTCCAGGATATTGCATGTGAGGCGTCTTCCCTTGACATGACAGTTAACCCTTCTAACTCCGCAATAGTCTCAGTAAGTTTCCTTAAATCCCCTCCCCCTTTTCTTGCTCCTATTCCTCCTGAAACCTCTGTCACATCTATTAAACTCATTAATCTTACTATTTTTTCCAAAGTAATATTGAATGTCCATATAAGTAATACCCTCCAACAAGCAAACTCCTTGCTTTTCCTTCTTAAACCTTTAAACAAATTCAGTTGCCCCCAATCAAATTTGCTACAGGTATACATTTTTTTTGTTCGTCCCAAATTAGAGTGCACTTGTCCTGTGTGGCACCCTGGCCTCTCAAATGAAGCAACACAAAAATTGAAAATGTCCAAAAGAGAGCTCTAAGAATTATTTTTAAAGAGGGCAAGATACCATATTTGCGTTTGTTAAATATTTCAAACCTAGAGACCCTCGAGAGACGAAGAAATAATTTGTGCCTCTGTTTTGCAAAAAATGCCATAACAAACCCTCGGACGGCAAGTATTTTCCCCAAACGTCACTCCCCATACAGATTACGGCCGCCTCGAGCTGTTTCTGATCCCATCCCTGTTTTGTCCCCCAGTCACTGCGTTACTTTGAGATACGAAAGAACTTTCGTCCCCTTTATTACAGGAAAAATGAATAAAATGTCCCAATAGTTTCTTTTTTTCCCTTTTTTTGTCCCCCCTCCTTGACCAGTTTTTATTTTTTAACTCTTTTATTGACTTACTGTAGTTGGATTATTGACACTTTCTTAGTGTCCCTTTTAATTTATATGCATTTCTGTCTCGCTCTTTTTTTCTGTGTATATTCGCTTATTCCCTCCCCCCCCTTCCTTTTTTTATGTCCGTTCTAATTCTTTTTCCGATTCGTATTTTTGTAAGTTTAGTTTGACCAGTTTTTATCTTTTTAACTTTTTAATTGACTTTTTACAGTTTTAATTATTTACTGTTAAATGATTGTTCATTATGATTTTTCTATTTCGTTGTTGTTGTTTCATTTTTGCCAGTTTTAGTGCAACCATTTATATTTTCGACTCCGAAGTCTAAATTCGGCCCTTTGTGGGCTTGTGATAGTGATCCTTTTGAAATAAATATCTTATCTTATCATATCTTATCCAATCTATATATATTTTTTTTCAATAAATGAAGATTAAAAAAATAACACAAATTTTGGTACTTTGTGTTAGCCTTGTTCGATTCATAATATTTGATGTATTTAATCAAACTGTGATATAACACCACCTCAAACAATTCCTGTTAAAAAAAAAAAAAAAAAAAAAAAAAAGAGAAATTTTCTTCTCGCATGACTGAATCATTTTTTTTTGCATTGAAGGGATTTTTGTGTTGCACTTCGGTGAATCATAAGGCACCATGTGTATATTTGCCCTTTTTTTTATTCAGATCTGTCACATAAGTTTTATTCACACAGTCCCCCTCCCTGAAAAGATACATAAAACTAAAAAAAATAAAATAAAACCCCAGCTACGGCACTAGCACCATTATGCTTTCTTTAGTCAATTTTCATGTGTGTGTTTTTTAGTTGGATTTCTTATTAATAGCTTCCTTTCTGCGTAGAATTTCCACTTTTACAGAATTTTTACTCTTGTTTATGGGGTTGTAGCTTCTGTGTTTGACGTAGATAAAAATATATAACTCTTACCGTATGTTAAATATAGTCGGCTCCATGTCTCCTCTGTACCTAAAGTGACATAGTGTCCCATATTAGCCTCCTGTCCCAAGTAACTCACAGACAAAGAATCTTGAAAGCTGACATTTCTGTTAAATTTTAAATGCTGAATTTTGACCAAAACTAAGGTTCTATAAATTGGACGAATCAGTTAAAAGAGGGCCAATTACCTTTTACAACAGTTTCGAAGTATCGTTACCCCAATGTTGGGGTGTCGGCTTCTCAAAAGAGAAGCCGATACTTTACTAGTCCCCGATATAAACCTTTTACCACTTTCCCAGTCACATAATCAGACACGTCAACAACCATTTAGGTCTCAAAGGGTGTCTGCAAGGAATGCAATTATTGAAACCGGAAATCAGATGACATAGTTCTCTAACTCATTCAATTGCTGTTTCGTTTTGTTTTGAGTGAATGATTATTTTTTTTCTTTTATTTCTCAGTTATTCGCTAGTATCCGTCAATGGCAGTACAAATTTCCGGATTTTTTGCAAATCGCGGATATTGGTAAATGACTCACGTTTATGGTTGTTAGGTATTTGGTTTTAATTCTTATGATTTTTGGCTTTTATTGAATTTTATTCATCCTTTAATTTTTGTTTTTTTTATTGGTTTTTGTTGTTGTTTTTTTCACATTGACTTTCCACGTTTTGTTTTGTTGGGTTTTTTTCTTCGGCACTCTCATTGAATATATTTTTTCATTTCGCGCTGAAGAAGAGAGGCTTTTGTCCTCTCGAAATATTCGCTTTGTTGTGTTTTGTCAGTATTTTCTTTTGGCCTGTTAAAACTCCATTTTTCTCATTTGACGTATTTCTGATTATGAGGCATGAACTAAGTTTTCTAAATGATCCATCGTTCAATAGAAAAGGGCTTCTGACCATGAATTTGATCTCACCCACAATATCAGGTCAGAGAATAAAATTAGTAACGAATTGACATATTTGTAAAGCTCTCTCATTCCAGATTGAATTGTCTTTCAATTGTGTAATTACACAAACCCCTGTACCCCAAACAAAAAATGCTTGGACACAGTGGGAGCCTAAAACCCTTTCTGAAGAAGAAACTGAAGAGCTGCTGAATTCATTCAGCTTGCGTTACGCAATTAGAAAATGTTCAACAAGGTAAAAAAAATCTTCTTTTTTCATAAATGTAGAAGCTGTACGTCATTATTGTTTTTCTATTTTTTAAATTTCTTAAGCTCGCAGCAATATAACTTTTTCGCATGCTGATCAATGGCCTCGGTCGTGAGTGCAATGCGTGGTCGAAGGCAAATCCGATAGTGGAATCTTGGAGTTTTAATGCTATTTTAGCATAGACAAGCCATGGGGCATTAAAAAATGATCTAGACTAGATAATGCATTATCTTTAATGTTTACCATCAAAGTTAAATTTCTTTAAAGTTACCTTTTAAGGATTTAACAAGTCGAACATTTTTTATTCTATAAATTGTTCATTTCATCAAAACTACAACTACTGATAACAACTTACTGCAGTATCAAGCCGCCTGAGACCAACATAGCTACGCACGCTCCTCCTCCATCCAAATTTATTCAAAGCCTTCCTCTTTGCATCCTCCATGGAGGTTTCCATTTTCATTAAATCTTTCTTTATGACATCCTCCCACCCCAATGACGGACGACCAGCTTTCCATTTAGCCCTTGAAGATTGGTAAAACAGGACAATATTTGGCAACCTGTCATCCTTCATCCGAAGAACGTGCTCAAACCATCTCAACCTTTCTCTCATTATAGCCCTAGAAAAGCGGGCATTTTGCGTACAGCCTACAGTTTGAAATACGGTCAGTCAGCCGGATACGCAGAACAATCCGTAGGCAATTTCTCTCGAAAACATCTAGCAAATCTTCATCCGCTTTTCGGAGCACTTATGGTTCAGAACCATATTCGACCATTGTCATTACTGTAACTCCCAATATTATAATCTTGGCTTGTAGACTTACCTTTCTATTCTTCCAAACTTTTTTCAACTGTGAAAAAACGCCCTGAGCCCTGGCCATTCTTCACTGCTCCCGCTGTCTTTACTAATAATACTACCAAGGTAAGTGAAGCTGTCAACCTGATCAATCTTTTTGCTGCCCAATGTTACCTTTTCATCTTCACTTATTCCTAGCCTGAGCGACTTAGTCTTCTTAACGTTAATTTTAGCAATCTGACCTCGAAAAACCTCTAAAAGTTTATTGATTTTACTCACACTTTCATCTAGGATGCTTAAATCAACAGAATAATGCAACTCCATGAGAGTTTTTCCTCCCCATTTGATTCCGTGTTCTCCCATTGCCTTCCCTGTGCTCCTTGAGACAAAGTCAATCGAAAAGGTCCATACAAAGGAGGATAGAACACAACCCGACTTAACTCCTGATTTAATATGAAACCAGCTGCCAACCTCATTTCCTACCACAACCACAGCAGTGTTATTTCCGTACATGGAACTGATCAGTGTAATGTACTTATCTGGTTTACCATACAAGGATAAGGCCTTGGCTAATGACAAATGGTGTTTGATAACTCAGGCTCTTCTCAATTATTACCTTAAGAGTAAAAATTTGGTCGACACATCCTCTACCCTTTCTAAAACCGCACTGTTACTCTTTTATCACTGTGTCTACATCATCGTTCAGTCTCAAAATTATCATATTACTAAGTAATTTGCTACCTACAGAGACCAGAAAGCTCGTCCTCGGCCGTAAATCTGCAGAAGACAAGCCATGGATTACCCAGGAGATTATTAATATGTGTACCGAGAAACGAACGATCAAAAACATACGGGATTGAAACAGCTAGGATAGATTCAAAAACCATAAACTTCAAAGTGAGAAGAAGATCCACAAAGTCCTAAAAGACATAATTATTGAAAAATGTCAGCAATATGAGGAGGGCTCCCGTAGTGGTAACTCACACCTCATGTTCAAACGTGCTAGAGAGGTGACAAACCGCAAAGAAGCGATGTGCCTCTGTCTCTTAGATAAAAATGGACACAAAATCACTACTTGTGCCCGAATCCGAGATCTCTGGAAAGAACACTTCCAGGAAAAGCTTAATCTCACAGTAAACCCAGATACTGAAGTGCTTCGAAAGTTCCCAGCACACAGAGATGAGGAACCACCCCACCACCCTTGAGGTCAGAAGTAGAAGCTACATTCAAATCCCTCCAGTCAACTAAGACACCTTGAAGAGATAGTATACAGGCAGAACTTCTAAAAATGGAATCTGATGTCGTCGTTGATCTTTTACCAAAAAATTTATGATCTTGATTGGACATGAAAAACTTCCCCAGGTTGTGGTTAAAATCTGCCATAGGTCCCTTGCACAAGAGAGGATGTAAAATCAACTACAAAAACTACAGACCCATATAACTTACTTGCCAACCAGCTAAAATCCTTACGAAAATTCTCCTTGATCGGATCAGAAACCTGACAAGACATTGAATCCCTGAATATCAAGCTGGCTTCCGTCAAAACCGATCCACCATAGACCAAATTTTTGTGACCAGACAGATTATGGAAAGATACCTGGAATTCGGGAAAGAGCTATACCAGATGTTTATCGATTTCAAACAAGCTTTCGATCTAATTTGGAGAGATGGCCTATGGCACATCATGGCACACTACGGTATTCCCACTGACATTATTGACATTATCAAGAGCATGTACGAGAAGTCGAGAAGCATGGTGCAGACCAGCGAAGGCTTTACTGAATAATTCTAAACCTCTTCAGGAGTGCTGCAAGGATGCCTACTCTCCCCCACTCTGTTCTGCCCATTCCTGAATGCTGTACTGGCACTGGTGCCCAATGACACGGGAGCACTCATGAGTGGACACCTCTTTGACTTGCTTGCATACGCCAACGACATTAATCGCCTAAACGAACAACTAGAGGAACTGCAATCAAGTGCTAACGATATTGATCATGCAGCTAGTTCCTTTGGGATGAAAATCAATGCTAACAATACAAAAGCCATGAAGGTAACAGGGCATACAGATACAGGCCTTCAATGCAGCAAAATTATGATCCCGGGGTAAGAGATCGTGTGGGTTTACCTTTGGTTTTACATAGTAAGTGTGCTTACTACCACACACGACTCCTCAAAAGACATTACACGACGCCTCGTCCTTGCTTCAGTATGCTTCAAGTCATTACGATCGATCTGGAAAAACAAACATCTGTCGCTGAAACTAAAAACACGCCTTTTTCGAGCTCTTGTGGTTCCAGTAGCACCGTACGGAGCAGAGACATGGACCTTGAAAGCAGAAGACAAACGCCGGTTGGCGGCCTTTGAAACAAAATCCCTCAGGAAGCTTTCTGGCATCACCTACCTTGACCGAATATCAAACGAACGGCTATTATCTTCGCTCAACTATTCCCAGACCATCATGCAGACCATCCAGCTTCAACAGCTTCGATGGTTAGGCCACGTTCAGCGGATGTCCCCAGCCCAACTTCCAAAAATGGCGTTTGAAGGAAGGATTGATGCCTCGCGCCCAAAAGGACGACCTCCCAAGCGCTGGAGGGAAAACTTTCCCAGCTATCCCCTGTCGGTACTCCTTCGGACTGCAGCGAACAGGGAATCGTATAAGAAGCTTTGCCATAGTTCAGTCAGAGGAGAAGCCCCGAGTCGGCCAATCCGGCCGGATGGGAGTTAAGTAAGTAAGTAAGTAAGTAAGAGACCAGAATAATGTCTCGAATTACCACACTCACTCTTATCACCTTTCTTATACAGGGGTTTAATTAGGGTTTTCCTAAAATCACTGGGTACTTCCACTTTTTCAAAAATTATATTCATAATCTTCTGTAACTTATATCTAACTTCAGAGCCACCATAATTAAACAAAAACTTATTTACCATAGTATCAGCACCTGGGGCCTTATTATTATTTAATCCTTTTAGAACTGTCGCTAATACTTCCTCACAAAACAAATCTTCCTTAAATCCAAGGTATCACAAACTTTTTCATTTTCCTTTATATTTTTCCTGCAACTCTATCTCGGTTTAGAACATTCTCAAAATTTTCTGCGCATCTCCCTTTAACTCTTTTCTTATCATTAATTTTTGACCCCGTTCCTATCTTTAACTGAGACAAGTCTGGATTGACTATTCCCTCTCAATTTATTAGCATGCCAGTACAATATTTTACTACTATGCCGTCCAGTTGCATCTTCCAGATCCTCGGCAATTTTATCCACGGCCTCCACTTCACACCTTCTTAGTTCATGTTTTAATGCTTGGTCCACTTTCTTTACATTCCTTTTGTTTTCATATGATCTATCAATCAGATAATTCTTGTACAAGCTTCTTCTCCTCTGTACTAAATATAAAGCTTTTCACTAATATTCCTAGGTCCGTTCCTAATTTTCTTCCCTAAGACACCATCAGCAGCTTTACAAACTGTTTTCCTAAAATTATTCTGTCAATATTCTACATTGTCAAATTTTAAACTCTCCAGTTTAGCATTGAACTCTTGCCGTAAAGTCTCTCTCAAATTCTCATCCTGGAGACTACCAACATAATAACTTCCCGGAAGGTAGTTACCCTTCCGAAATTTTAGCTTTAGATCAACCATAGACAATACTAGATGGTGATCTTTTACTTTTATCATCAATAACAGCACTCTAGTCTTCGATTTACAATAACATAATCAATAAGGTTTGCAGTCTTCCCATCACGTAAAAACCCTGTTAACTTTTGGGACATTTTATGACCAAATACTGTATTGGTTATAAATAGATTGTAATAACTACAAAATTGCAGCAATCTTTAGCCATTATTGTTTTCCTTTCCTAAACGAAATTTATCTAGTCTAGGCTACCATCTATCTCTATTTATTACCTACCTGGGGGTTAAAATCTCCTAATAAAAACACCATATTGAAATTGGACCTGGGACCTGTCTATTTGCTCCTCTAACTGTAAGTAAAATTCATCAGAGTCACCAGTATCTTCGTCAGTTAGTTCTACAGGGCGTATACTACTATAACTAACACCCTGAACTTTTTAGTCATAAAATAATCGATTAGCATTCCATTATCAATATATTCCCAGCCTAAACAAGACTTAGCAGCTTCTTTATTCATCATGAGCCCTACTCACTGTCTATGTACCCTGTCCTTCCTACCTGAGCAAATAAATTCTTTATCATTAATTTCATACTTTCTACCTCTGGGATATAAGTTTCTGAAATTTCTAAAAAGTCCAATTCGAATCATCTGAATTCGTCAGTCAAAATTTCGATACGATAGTTTTTTTTACTTTGTAACATTCCAAGTTCCAATTTTTATATTTTTAAATCATTGAAATTGTTTTGACCAGGAAAAGCAATGGTCCTGGACACCAGTGTAGGCCGAGGACCAACATATCTTCTCAAGTCTATACCGAAGCGCTTCTTAGAACCAGACATGAAGAAGTCCCTGGGACCTCCAGTTGAATAAAGGCCTTGTGCAATCCTTGATCCATCTTGGTCACGACATCGTTTTCAGCACTTCGCAATGCTCTTCTATCATTAAGAGTTGAAATCCTGCACAGAAAATCTCAAGCCAATTACCTCCGACTCATTATATATTCATGCCTACAAATATTATCCTACTACGGTGAGGCAAACGGGTTTTTCAGCCCGTTTTTTTAAGGAATTTCAAGGGATTTACCCTTGAAATTCTCCTGCATTAAAACTAATTCTGAATTAGGACAGTTTGCTGAAGTTTAAGATTTTGTGTCAGCAAAAATTATTGTTTTTAGTGCTTTTTAGAGACAATATTTCTATGTTTGCTTTACCTTGGCCTAGAGAAGGGGTAACAAACAATTATCTCTTTTTTTTTATAAAATGTGTCCTTGGCTATGTGTTTTCGGTCTCCCTGGCTGGTTTATTGAACCTTTTTTGAAAGACATATTATTCTAAGAATTTTAATCAGAGATAACTTGGTCGCTAGAATATTCATTGTATTGACTTCTAATTTTTATTTTAGGATTGAGAAAGCTCTGTTGGAGACAAGCTACTTTACAGCATTTTCAAGAGATTGGGATAAACTTCTCGGATGATTTTTATGCTCTTGACAAAATTAAACGAAAACAGACAAAAATGTTGGGTTGTTTGATAAAGCTACACACACCGTAACAGCTGGGAATTCAACTTGCGGATTTCTTTAACTTGTTTTGACAATAAATTCATACTAGAAATTGAAAAGGCCTTTGAATAGGAAGTTTTGTATAATCATTAGGAAGGGGTACTTCAACAGCAGTAGAGATGACCCTAAATACCGATTTCTTGATGGTAGTGCTGAGCTGTTAGTAGAGATGACCCTAAAGGTCCGAACGGGGCTCCTTATATGGGCATAGAGTCCCTAGGGAGATGGTTTTTGTCAGTGAGAATGACAAAAAATGACAATAAATCTGAGTTTACAAAGTTGCACGTTATGTTGTAGAGAATGCTTTAAACTTCTACGAAGCTGTGAAACTAGAGAGTACAAAATTATACTTGTTTGAAACTATACAGTTCTGAAAACTTAGTTCAAAACTTACTGAAAACTTCCGAATATATACTTGTACAAAGAGAGCAATAGACAATTAAAGAAAAAGTTACCCAGGTGGCTGTTTTAATTTTTACTTAAACTTTTAATTTTATATCTAACTTTCTGTTTGGAAGAATAGGAAGATAGGTCTACGAACCAAGTTTAGAACATTGGAAGCTACGGTGACAAAAGTGGTGAAGTACGTTTCTGAAGCATGGGCACTCCCAAAACCGGTTCTGGGTACCAAACTGACTGACTGTATCTCAAACAGTAGGCTGTGTGCAAAAGTGTAGTTCAATCCCACTTTCTTGGGCTATAATAGGAGAATAGTTGAGATTACTAGGGCAATTCTGCAGATATGTTTGACAGATTACCAAAGATTTTCCTTTTCGGCCAACCGTCTAGGGTCAAACGAAATGCGGACCGTCCCTAGTCGGGTTTGAAGGATATTGAAATGAAAAGATTTCAGAGAAATGAGAACTTCTTAAGAGGGTGTAAAGAGGGAGGCGATAGATAGATTGAGGTGGAGGAGGACCTTGTGGAGATGTGTTCATCTAAGGTTGCTTTGTGCTGCAGTAAGCTATTGGTAGTAGTTGTTATCACATGCCTGAAAAAACAGATAAAATAAGAATTGAAGTAATAGAATCCCAAATACAGGAGAATCGCCCATTGTACGACACTTTGAGAAAAAAAATACATGGGATAGATCAACTAATATTCCAGTTTGACTGAGTAAAAACAAAAGTAGACTACTTTTTTTTATGAAATTGTCTTCTTTGCAAGAGTTTCGTTAATCTTAAACAACCTTTTTAGCACACATCAAAATTCATTATTTTAAAACTTTGGTTTGTCATTGAATTCAGATGATCTGATTTTTTGGGGTTAAATATTATTTTGTGTTTGAAGCACTAACTAATTTCTATTCGAAATTTGCCATCAACTCAGCAACCTTATATTCCGAGGATTATTATTTTTTGGTATTTTCATAAAAATATTGAAAAAACAACAAAGTTCCAAGCCCCCCCCCTATTTTTGGATCTTAATTACAAAATTGGAAAAAATTGTTGCCTCCATCCTAAATAAATCAACAATTTTCTGAAAAAGGGCAAATTCATTTGTTTTAAAAGTTTATCAGGATTATAACAAGATAAGGGCTAGGTTAATGTACACATACAGGGTTTGTTATAAAAGATGTAAACAAATAAACCTCTTGTGCTGTGAAGGGAAAATAAGAGAATAGCTTCTATTTTCGATTAAATACACACAACTAAATAAACAGAGAAGAAACGAAAAAAAATGCAGCAATATTTTAATTTGGGTATTTTAGTTGCCTTAAGATTCTAGCGGGTATTGTGAGGTGGTACCAGCGGCGGCGTTTGACCTGTGTGGCCTGTGCAGGCGTAGAGGGCCCTGCACCACCAGGAGTACCGTATCCCAGTTTAGGCATAACATAAAAATCCAAGGCCACGTGAATGTTCAGTCATCTCTGTGCAGCATGGAAATGCCACAGTGAGTGATTCCTCATGGTGCATTGAGGAAACTTACCCTGAAGTCGCATTTGAGACCACAAAAACATCAACACCATAAGATCTAATTAAATGAGTGACATAAATGTGATTTCCTGGTTTGTAGTAATAGCTATAGGGGCCCCAAGAGATCCCAACGCCGCCATTGGAAGGTATTGCCCGTATATTTTTTTTTCAGAGGCAAAGTAACTTTGAATTTTTCTGCTACAAACAGCCTTTGGTGAGGACTTTCTTTTGAGAATCTTCACAAAAAGCTTAAGAAAGTAATGCATGGTTGACTTCTAGGATATTCCTTTGCTCATCTTTGAAACCTCTATGATACCTCTTTGAAACCATTCTATTAAGCTCAAGTTTATCTAGATACTATCAAGAACAGATACCGATTTCTTGATGGTAGTGCTGAGCTGTTAGTAGAGATGACCCTAAAGGTCAGAACGGGGCTCCATATATGGGCAGAGTCCCTAGGGAGATGGTTTTTGTCAGTGAAAATGAAAAAACAGGAATTTTCTCACTTTGATGGATGTTTCTTGGACGGTTATGTGTGTTGGTCAATTTATTTGATGTTTTTCATGGATGTCAACAGTAATTTATGTCTGTTTAATGGTTTTTTGTCAGTGAGAACGGAAAAACAGAATTTTTT